>NW_010183482.1:87958-91077 GCF_000695765.1 Mesitornis unicolor
TCCTCTAAAACACACCAGAATGACTGCAAAGATAAACAGTTACACAGACAGAAGAGCAAGTAGTTCTGACTGTAAAGACATCTTCTTAAAAGGTAAAAAACGCTTATCGGATCTCCATCGCTGTGGAAAATCCAGACTCTCTCTCTCTGAATAATGTAATGCCTTAAATAAAGAATTGAAAGGACCTGCAGTTCCTCTGGGAGGTTTCCCTAAATCTTCCAGCTTTGGGGGGAGGCAGAGGAGAGCAGAAGCAGCTGTATCTCTGTGGTGTTCACACAGCGCTAGGGTTGCTCCCTTAATAAATCCTGAAGGAAAACAAAATATGGAAAAGCTCCTAATAATTCTTTGGAAATTGTCAGGGCAACTAGTGCTGATAATTATTTAGGATGCATTCAATCTGTAGGGTTTTATTGATTTTTGCTCTTGAAATAGAAAGTGGGTGAGATAGACTTTTTGTGAACCAATCCACTGTACATCTAAGGACAAATCTGTTTTTCCTGGGGTATTAGTTATTTTGAGGCTCACCATATAAGCAATATTAGAGATGTAATAAAGCTACCTACCTGCAAAGAAGTCAATTGCTTTAGCAACCAAATGCATATGATAAACTTTACTTAAAATTGACATAATACTTGTAACATAAACACTGAGAGTAATTACGAAAACAATCATAGTCAAAGCCAATTTTACTTTGGGTTAGTAAGTACAATCACAACTGCTATTTTTGGTGACAGAAATAATACCATGAGTATATATATGAAAAGCTATATACAGATGGTGAAAAAGATTATGCTTGGCAGAACTCAGAGAGACAAATTAAAATGAATGTTTGTAAACAAACTGGAGGAAGTAATATCACATCACCAAAAATGAGGCTGACCTGCTCTTTCACTGAATGTCAAACTACAACTGACACGACTGTATAAAAAAACTGAAACAAATTTACTTATGTATGTGTTAGTGGGTGTGGATGACTGGATGAAACTGTAATGCAACTGCCAGGTTTTTCAGTCTGGATGAAAATAATATAAAATACTGTTGGGCTCTTGGCATTTATACTTTGGACATTCTAGAAAATATGAAATATTAGCACTCATACAAATTGTTTCAAAATGTTTTTAATAAAGTTTAGAATGCATTTGGCAAAAACTGAACCTTCATCTTTGTTACACGTGAATGACCAGAAATATGCAGACTCACACCAAACAGATATACAGCTTCATATTCATTAGGGTATTATCAAGTCTGATTTTGCATTTAGGAATTTTATTATGAGTACTTACGTTCTTGTCCCCCATTATGAACTGACACTAATTTAACACCACCAATTTATAAGCAACTATATGTGTAGTCAGTTATTATGCTAATGCTCACTTCTTCTGTCTGTCATCCTAGATTGTCATTTACAGCCATTTACTTTTACAAGAGCATAAAATGATCCAAAAGTAGTTTGTTATTGCAAAGCAATACATTATACTGTGGCTCTTATTACTCTGGTTCCCTAAATAAGTTACAGTAAAACTTAAAGGAGCATGTTAATGATTGTTGTCAGTGGTTTGCTGTTGTTTTATGACTGTGTATCTTTATTTATCAAAATCAGCCCTACAGAGACTACAGTATTTTCCTAGCTGTCCTCTGGCAGATTTTTTACCCTACCACCTTGCCCAGCAGCATTTCAAAAAAGCTAAATACAAGGAAGGTTTTAGATTCACTTTAAAATATCCAATTTAGCATGGTAGGTGGAAGAATACCTTGAAGGCAACCAAGCTACCTTGCGAACACAACGGCTACGCTGGAGATGAAACCTGGTGCTTTTCTTTGAAGGCAAGCTACCTGCTAAGCACTCCTGACCATAGGTGCTCAAAATTCAGCAGAAAGCATGGGTTATCTCCCTTCCTGGTCATATTGTACTCAACAAGCTCCTGGGATGCTTTTGAATAATAATAACCTGAATTAGAAACAAGGATCAGCTTTTGTAAAGACTGTGAACCAGATTTTCAAAACAACAAATTGACAGAATTTCATCTTCTGTTCAAGCACAGAAATCACTGGCAGATTTTACAAGAATGTCTTCTAAAAACCTCTCCTATGAGACCTAGCCCATTATTGTGAGGTGCACAGGAGCAAAGAAAAGGTGAATTACCTTTACTTTCAGCTAAAAGAAATCCAGTTCTTCTCTGTAGTTTCTTCCTTGGCTTATTGCCATCACCCTGTAGATGTTTAGGGTGCAAGAGGGTTTAGTTTTTCTACTGTTGGAAACATTTAAATAAGATGAGCCTAATGACAGTCCCCCTGTAACTAGAGGAACACCAGAACACTGTACTTTCAACTATCTGCTGTTAAATGACCACAACAAGTGTCAGCAATCAGGAGGAAGGCAGTGAATAGTTAGAAAAGTATGAAATTCTTTATTAATAGGTTAAAAAGTGCATACGACATTTGGTAGAACACTTCTTATCCTGTGAACTACTCTAACATAGCTATTTTGCAGTATTCCTACACCAACTCAGAAATAACATTTGCAGGAGTACAGAGAAAAAAAATTAATAAGGCAGTCAGAAAAGATTGTTCTAAGAAAAAAATTCTCCACACACAAATATTATCTTCTATGTGAAGAATAAGAAGACATAACTACTTCTAAAGCTCTAAGGCTGGAAAAATTGAATCCACAGACATGGTAAGTGAATGACTTTGCATGAATAGCATATATTCAGCATAATAAAAATGTTGCCATCTGCTATAAGAGTGGATATAAGTCACTATCATAAAGAAGCAAATATTTTTGAACCAACAATGTCGAGAATAAAACAGACAAATGTTATAAAGAAAACGGCAAAAGGTCTACTTGATTCCCTCAGGTTAATATATAACAGTCCTTAGAAAACTGAGGACACTCCAGCAGTTTAGAGAGATAACCAACCTTTAAATATTTAAAAAGAATTGAAAGAATGACTAGGAGCGATAGATTGGTCAGTCTAATCTTTGTTCACAGGTAAAAATCATTATGGATTAGAGATTACAAATGTAAGCCCTGCCCATCAGTTTGGGTTCAATGAAGGTAGTGTCAATCTTTTCTCTTTGAGAGTATTATGGATCACAGAATCACAGAATCACAGAAT
>NW_010183483.1:0-26257 GCF_000695765.1 Mesitornis unicolor
CTCACCATGTGTGCCGTGTCTGTGCCTACAGGGGAAGCGGACCCAAAACTGACCGACTAGGTATTCCATTCCACATACATCATACTCACTATAAAGCCGAGGGATCACGAGGATCTCAAATCTTCTTCCATCTTGGAACCCTTCCATCTCAAACCCTTCCATCTGTCTTCATCCTGCAGTGGCCGAGGTCTGAGCAGAATCCTGCTAGTTCGTCTGCCTCTGATCCTGACTCATGTGTTCCTGCATCCTGCTCCCACCTGCTGCTGAGTTCAGCCTGGGTCTTTTCCAGTGCCCTGCTCCACAGAGCCTCTGGTGACATATACATCATTGGAGGAGGGTGGGGAGGGGGAGGATTTTATATCGGTTTTATATATATTTGTACATATTTGTATATATTTCATTATTTTCCTATTTACATTATTATCCTGTAGTATTAATATTGTTTGTTATTAAATCTGTTAGTTTTATTTTCCAACTCGTAAAGTCTCTCTCCCTTACTCTCCTTTCTCTTCCCTTCTGGGGAGGAGAGAGGGGTCAATAGAGAGCGTCTGTCCAGGATTTAGTGGCTGGGGGCGGGCCGCGTAAACCACTACAGTTGTTCTCCTCAGGCCCCAATCCTTTCTCCACTGTAAGTCCTTCTGATGGTTCTGAAGAGTTCCAAGCTCTCTCTTTTTTTCAGGCTGGAGCTGCATTGGGGCTTAAGCTTAAGTTTTGGGCCGGGCAGGGCAGGGCAGGGCCACCCACATCTGGCTCTGCACTGGTCGGGACCAGTGGCAGAGAGAGAGCAAGCATGCTCTGCAACCCCCCTTAAATACATTAATTTGCAGGGGCATTGAGTGGCTTGGCCTTTGTCAGAGGTGGGTCTGACATTGGAGGGGGGGAGCTTTTCATGTAGCTTCTTACAGGGGACATAGTCCTCCCCTACTACCAAAAAAAACCCAAAAAAACCCTCACAGAAAACCCAATACAGTTGTAAAGCCCTAACTCAGAATCCACAAACCAAGTATTCTTCAGTCCACATCCTCTGTGGGAGCTGATCCAGTCAGCACTCTCAGGACATGCTCTTGCCACACATCACTAGAAGTCAGAGAGGATGCCTTGCCACATAAAATTTTTGGAGTAGTATTTTGTAATTTATTCTATTTATATTAAAAAGACAATAATGTACATACAGCTTCATTTTTCTTTTCACTTTTTTTGTAGTTATACTTTGAAGAGTTTACTGTTTTCAGCCTGATTGTTGATCTCTTCATTCACATCAACATATCAGCTGATGGACAGGCATGAGAATAGCTGAAATCACATCAGGCTGTGTGTAATCTGCCTGCCCCCATACACAGACCATCTGCAGGGCCATCTCTCAGGGTGTTTCAAGGCATCTCAGACAGGCTTACCTGATAGGATATGCAAGCTCACAGAGTGCTGTGACCAGCTGTAATTGTGTTGCATGGTCAACTGGGCTGATCTTGAAAGACCTCAAGGCATTTCTCCCAGAGTATTGTTGTTGTATCTTCCAGTACAAATGTGGTGACCTGACACACAACAAAATTTATGAAGTCCCTTAAGAAAACAGTGGAAGCTGTGAATCCTCTTTAACTGAAACCACATCAAAGCAGCTAAGGTAACTTTGGCAGTAAGCCAAATAACAGTAAATTTCTTATTTTTGTCATTTTCTGTCATTTCATTCTGTTGCTTTCCAGTAAGCTTTAGATTGGAATCACTCAAACTAAGAGTATACTTGAAGGTAAGGAAGTGGTTTGCCTGAAGACCTAAATTTTTGGAGTGTTACTTGGCGGGTACTTTGCATTTTCTATTTTGGTCTTCTGCTTTTTTGAACCAAAACTAAATCTTCAGAGAGAGATTCATGCAAGACCCATTACAGGCTCCTTTAAGCCAGAAGTCTTCAAGAGGTGTGACAGACAAAGACAGTCTTTGTTCTGGCTTTTTACAGCAGGATGAAATTCAGATACATTCAGCAAATCTTAGAAAAGGAGAATATGTTTAAATAAAAGCACTTGATTGCAGAGGCACTCTTGGTCTATCATTGAAGCCACAGGAGAACAACCTCTCTCTGCATAGTAGGAAGAGAATGGAAAGATCACCATATAAATACGGTACTGTTATCTGATGCTGTTATCCAGATCCTTCTGTATTGTGGTGTCTCTCTAGGCATCAAGTTATCTAACATGATTTGAATGTATTTACAGCTTTTACAAGTATTACCAGAGTTCTCTTTGGAATTGTACTTATACAGCTGTCAATAAAAAATAATTATTAAAGTCCATGAAGTATTTATAAGCAGTATGTAAGTTAATAAAAATTAAAGAACACTTTTTTCCAAAATTCTCATTGTATCTCAGTATTTGTGAACAATAACTGCCACAATTTGCTGCTTAGTACAGTTGATTTAATCTAGTTTATAAACTCTTTTGGTCCAGTTTTTCCTCACAGATTTTTACACTATGGATGATAAAGAGTCATATGGAATAATTTATCCAAAGAACTTGTCTCAAGTGAATTTACCAGTACAGGTAAATACAGTACAAATTTCACTAGGATGGCCATGTTTTTCTACATTATTTGGGTAGAGACTGTTTAAAAATTATGTCCCAAATTAATGACCATTGAAGAAAAAATTCAGTAACACTCAAATAGCTCAGAAGACAGATGAGATGTTATGTCTAAGGTTATCTAAGACAAGGTATTTTTATTTATTATATCTTGCTTAATTCATGGTCTTGCCCAAGGTAAATTTCTTGACTAATAAAATTTAGATGTTTGAATTTCAAAGTGGCTAAACATTCACACACACAGCATTCATCTTTTGCTAGGAGACTGGATCTACGACATTTATTGTGCTATATAAACCCATCTAATATCAATAAGACCTGAACTTCATTATTATTTGATGACAATGTGATGGTTTATTTTATATGTTACTTTCTGGGTACCAAAAGTTCAGCCATGTACTTGTTTGCTATTTTAGTGAAGAAATTAAAGACTGAATGGATAATTTCAATGACTAAACTTTTTTTGTTCTTACAGTTGCTTTCTCCATGTCAAAATCAATTAAATCTGGCAGAGCTAGTGTATTTGGTTTACGTGACAAGGTTTTCGTAGTGGGGGGGGAAGTCTGCAGGGATGGCTTTTGTGACAGACTAAGCCAGTTCCAGTCAGCTCCAAAATGAACCTGCCGCTGGCCAAAGCTGAGCCAGTGACACTGGTGGCCCCTCAAGTGTAAAAAACACTGCATAGCAACTGCAAGAGAGGAGTTACTAACTGTAACTTCTATTCCCTGTGTCTCTGTGCAGATTAGGGATGATGGGAGGAGGTAGGCCTGGGCAGAAGTGAGGTTAGGAAAAAGGTGGGTTTACATTTGTTTTTGTTTCTAATTGTCCTACTCTGTTTTCAATTTGCAATAAATTAAATTAATTTCCCCAAGTCAAGTCTGTTTTGCTCATGACAGTAATTGATGATTGAACTCCCTCTCCTTATCTTACCCATTACCTTTTTTATTGTATTTTCTCTTCCAGTCCTGCTGAGGCTCGTGAGTGAGATAGTGACTTTGTGGGCATCTGGCAGCCTGCTGAGGTTAACACACCACAGCCAATATCAGGAATTTTGCTTTTATTCTAAATTTTTAAATAGTAGATATTACACTTTAAGCATCTGTCACAAGTTTTCATGCACATACACGTGTATATGTGTGTGAATATATAAAGTGCCAAAGAGTGGTATAAACTCAGCAATTTCAAAAGGTCAGAAATACTTTGGTGCAATTGCACAAAACTAGTATACCCCAGAATGACAAGAAAATCCCTGGCAGCATATTGTGTCTCAGTATTCAAATGTTATGTGAGGCCACACAAGGCATACACAGGACTGCAACACCTCCTGGTTAATATGTCAAGACTTGTGTCAACACACACCATGCTATTACAAATGCAATGAACTTGCTAAAATGAAAAACGTATTACTATTCCCTGACAGGCTTGATTCCTTGCTAATGCTCTTCCAGTGATCTCTGGATTACTGCAGCACTGAATTGTACTCAGCATTGGAAATATTCCTTGTTCAGCCCTACTCAAGAGTGTTTTTAAAATCAAAACACTTTTATTTTGAGGCATCAGATATCTCTGCAGCTGTTTGAAAGGGGAAATGGGGATTTTGGCATGAAGGAAGTTGTGAGAAATAGTTTGATTTTGAAGTGCAGATGGCAATTTGGATAATTAGCAATGGGGACAGAAGCAAACATTAACACCACTGAAATTGGCAAAGGGGAAAAAAATACTTGAGTCAAGCTAGAATTCTTCCTTTTAAGACAAGTGCTAAAAAAAAAGCTGCTGTGCTGTCCACTACTGCCTTAAAAATGAGTAGTTTGATAGTTCTACAAAATGAACTATAATTAATTAGTGATTATTACAATTTTTATAGTATGGATATTCTGAATCTGTGTAATACTTTTGTGCAATTATCTAAGTTTATTCACATCTATGAAATTGGTAACTAACCATAATAACATTTTAACAAGATAAAATAGAAGTGTATGCTGGCACTCTAATCTGATTTTGGAAATCCTTAAATCGTTAGAAATATTCATGCTGCATAACATTAATTTCTTTACTGCCTCTGAAAAAAAAGTAGAGATAACAGTTTGTCCCTTTTCTTTCACTGCATTAATCTAAATGGCTTTCCTATGATTAAATTGCCATGCATTACTGTGCTAAGAAGGTACAGGCTTACCCTTCATTGCTCCAAGACAGTGTTTGTCCTGTCATATAAGCATAAAGACAACTTCGTGGTTTTTTAACATTGGACAGTGCCATATTCTAGTCACCTCCATCTGCCTAAATGACTGATGCCTGTTGGTCCTGGAACAACCTATCCTCAAACCAATTTCATTCTCCTTCAGCTTGTGCTTAGGATCTATTGGTCAACATCAAATGTCTTCTACATGTTATATCTCCAAGAAATCATGCTGCTTCCATCAATATCAGCCTAGGCCACTTATCCACAACAGAGATAATTTATTTGTCAAGAACAAATATATACAGGTTTTTTTCCCCTGTCTCTCCTTAAAAGCTATTAACTATCAAAGCTGCCTGAGCACCAGCTGTGGTCTTTTCTAAGTTAATCACCTTGTTTCTCTCTCTAGGCCACAGTGAGGATTAGACTTTTCTTGAAGCCAATTAATCCAAACTGTCTTGGACACTTGTCTTAAACAAGGACAACACTCCCCTTTGCTTTTCCATTAATTATATGGGTAGTTAGTTGACTGTTTTAAACCAGGTATATATCTTTTAATTGTCTTGAGTTCAGTGACAGGGATCTTGCCTTCAATAAGAAGAAGACCAATATAAGCTGTAAAGAAGTTGTCTTGGCACAGTCAGTTCCATCATTATATACCCTGTCAGCCATTTTCTTAGCAAAGCAATGAATAGATGTATTTTTACATTTTGATTCTTAGAGATAATCAATATCCCAGAACTATGAGGAATGTATATATCTGTGACGGTACAATCTGTGGTTGGATTTTTTTTTTGTTTTTAATAACAACACATACTTAAGAAAATGACCAGGCTACAAGTCACAAAGAGATACTTTACATAATCACATTTTTATCACAGTAATCAGTCAACATATTGAAAAAACATCTTGTCAGAATGTTTAAATGAACTAATTATTTAATGTAGGAGTGCTTTGAGTAGGAAGAGTTATTGTGACTGCTCAGTCTCACTTGTTTAGTCTTTAGTTTTAAGTGATCTCAGTGAAGTACCTTCCTGTAATTTAATGAGACAAAGGTAATCATATAAAGGGGGTTACTTTTGTTATTTTCTATTTACTTGCTTCAGTGAGAATGTCACTTTCTCTTTAATTACATTTTTATCTCTTCTCAAGTTTTCTTCTTAAAAAATAATGATGGAAGAAATTAAGTGTTCTCTACAGTCTTGGAGATGACAAGCATTGCTTTTTTTTTTAATTATTATTTATTACCAGAGGGTTTTGTAAGAGTAAGATTAACATGTGCCCTTTTCCCGTAGAAGCTAACTGTTGACATCTGCTGCTTCCATGCCTGTAAAAGGCTCAAGAGGAGTGGTGGGAGGAACACTTGAACTAGTAGCTGAAACAGTGGTAGAAGTGTTTGGCAGAAATTATGCACAATAAATAAAGTATGATTTCTAGTGTTTTCCCTCTTCTCATTTTCAATTAAACAACAAAAGCAACCTCACGCTTGGATTGTCTTTTGCTCTATTTCAATCTGTTGTTCCTCATACAGACTAACAGCCCACTCTGCTCCCAAGAAGCCTCTTCTGAAGAGGGGAGAGGAAGCAGCAAATGAGCTGGTAACAACAGCAGCTGGCTGTGTGATGAATGGGAGTTTCCTGTCTTTTATCAAAGGCATTGGCAGGCATTCATTCTGATCCAGATTTTAAAAATGCTGTGAATAACACTCAAGAGCTTCCTACAGATGTCTGGAAACAACCTTTCTGTCTTTCTGTCTGTCTGTCTGTCTGTCTCTCTCTCTCTCTCTCTGCAACTTACCAATGGTTCACTGTAACTGAGTTCTCTGTTTTCATGGAACACAAAATATAGTTTAATAATTTCAGTTTAGAAGGGACGTTTTGAGGAGCTCTCCTAACTCAAGGACAACCACTTGTCCCGGCTGTTTAAAGCCAGTATTCACTGCTAAGGGGTGACTGTTGCTTGTATTGTAGCAGATTATTTCTCTCTTACCTACGAATGTGTCTGTTCTTGAGGTGTAACTGCGAGTAGACCTCATGCTGACCCACACACTCACAGACACTACTGGTCAAAGAAGCTCTTGATTCCCTGGTATTGCTATACAAAATAGCAAGAAAATGTGTTAGGTGGTGCAATGGGAGAGGAATCTCTTTGCTTGTAATAATAATCATATTATTAAAGCTATTTTTGTTGTTGACTTTGAATTGTTTTCCCTGTGCCAGTGATCACTGAGGAGATAAATGAGATTATTTAGGAGATGCAGTTGAATTCTGATAGAAAAACAAAACGGCTTTTGCAGCTAAATTGTAAGCACAGAATTATCAACAAGAGAAAAGGAAAGGAGACTCATGCTTCCGCCACAAGTTTTCCTCCCAACAACATAGTGACTCTGAAATATTTGCACTAATCATGAGTGGCTTAAATTTTATTTTGCCTAATTCTGAAATGTGTTTTACACATTTAGTTGATGTACATAATAATGTAAGTTTAGCAGTCTGTGGCTTGGACAGGTATATCCTTCACTGGGTTAAAAACTGGTTAGATGGCTGGGCCCAGAGAGTGGTGGTGGGTGGTGCTGCATCAAGTTTGTTTCTGCTGACCAGTGGTGTCCACCAGGGATCAGTACTGGGCCTAGTTCTATTCAGCATCTTTATTGATGAACCTGGATGAGGGGATTGAGTCTACCCTTAGTAAATTTGCAGATGACACCAAACTGGGGGAGTGTGTTGATCTGCTGGAGGGTAGGAAGAGGCTGCAGAGGGACCTTGACAGGCTGGATCAATGGGCAGAGGACAATGGTATGAAGTTTAACAAGACCACATGCAGGGTCCTACACTTCAGCCACAATAATCCCATACAGTGCTACAGGCAGGGGAAAGAGAAAAAAAAAGAGTGTCTGGAGAGTGGCCCAGCAGAGAGGGACCTGGGAGTACTGGTTGACAATCGATTGAATGTGAGCCAGCGGTGTGCCCAGGCGACCCAGAAGGCCAATGACATCCCGGCCTGTATCAGGAATAGTGTGGCCAGCAGGGGTAGGAGTAGGAGTAGGAGTAGGAGTAGTAATTCTCCCCTTGTACTCAGCACTGATGAGGCCTCACCTTGAGTACTCTGTACAGTTCTGGGCCCCTCACTTCAAGAAGGATATTGAGGTGCTGGAGGAGGTTCAGAGGAGAGCAACGAGGCTGGTGAAGGGGCTAGAGGGAAAGTCTTATAATAAGAGGCTAAGGGAGTTGGAGTTGTTTAGCCTGGAGAGAGGAGACTCAGGGGGGACCTTATCACTCTCTACAACTACCTGAAGGAAGGTTGTAGTCAGGTGGAGGTCAGGCATTTCTCCCAAGCAACTAGTGCCAATAGGAGAGGGCGTAGCCTGAAGCTGCACCAGGGGAGGTTTAGGCTGCATATTAGAAAGCACTTTTTCATCAGGCATTGGAATGGACTGCCCAGGGAGGTGGTGGAGTCACCATCCCTGGAGGTGTTTAAGGAAAGGCTGGATGTGGCACTTAGTACCATGGTCTAGCCGATGTGGTAGTGTTCGGTCATAGGCTGGAATTGATGATCTCAGAGGTCTTTTCCAGTCTCAGTAATTCTGTTATTCTGTGATAATGCCTCTAAATAATTGAAGAGCTTGTGATGAGGCTTCATGCTTTTCTGCCCTATGAAATTAAACCATGAATCTAGAGTTCCTAAATTATACCTGTCTATATTTGCAAATTTTCTGTAAACTAGCTGTTTTGCATTGAAAACCTGGGAAAAGGTTATGTTCTATTCGTTTCTTGATGAGAAATTCATCTTCAGTTGATAAATTAGTTCACCCAAAAGTCTGAGACTTGTGAATAAAGAATACTATGTATATCTCACACATTACTCTCATTATAGTTTTAGGTGTATGATTTAAATGGATAACATGGCAACTTGTTTTAAAAAAAGACAACCTCTACAAACTCACTAACTAGCTAGGATTCACTCATGAAACTTATCAGTCTTTCCATAACTCCTTGTGTTAGTGCATGTTTTTATAAATGGCCAAAAGCTCAGTGTAGGTTCATGTTAAAAGACCTAAATAAGATCAAAGGTAGTGCTAGTCAGCATATTTATTACATGTTACATATATCTATATATTTACATCACCTATCTCTTTAAAACAAATTCATTTAAATATTCCTGAATCAGTAGAGCATTGCTACTTTTCCTCTACATGTATGTAAAGTCTTTTCCTGTTGAAGTTCTAAGGTGCACTTTGCTTTGGTGTTATGGCAAGAAGTGTTTTTAGATCTGCTTAGAGAGATCAGATTACTTAAGCAAGAGCTGAAGCCAGCTTTGGTTCTATTTCTGACCTTTCTTCTTCACCTACTTTAACATGCCTTGAAAAACAAGTATCTGGGGATCCTTTTAAGTGGTTTAATTCCCTTCTCTTACAGATCTAATTGCTAAAGTAGGAAAAAAAGTTAACATTATTTTTTCTACAAAATCAGAGTTGTCAGCCTTTTTGCTCAAATGAAAGAAATCATGTGACATGCACAAGCATGGCTCTTAGTTTTCTTTAATTGGTTAATTTTAAGATAGCTATGAGGCACTATTTTACAACATACAGATTAACGCACAAAAAACATTTTCCTTTAGTGTTCTGAGTTTTGTTTTGTTTGTTCTGTTTTTCTACCATTTCTATTATTTGTCTGTGGTGCATGGCACACCTAGGCAACTACTACTCATATTCTTCAGAATTGCTTTAAGTGGGTGCTAAAAATTTGTGGCAAATAGAAAAAGACAGTCAATGACTTTGCATATAGTGGTAATTCACTGTCCCAGTTCTATTCTCAGTCCATGGGTTTATCTGGTTTCTGTGAGGGGTTTTGTTTTCAGTAGCAAAAGAGGGACTATGGAGCTGGAGATAGTTTGAAACAAAAACAAACTTAAAGCCCCTGTAAGAAGCTACTAGAAAGCTTCCCTGGCTCAAATTTTGGACTCACCTCTGACCAAGGCCGAGCTAATCAGCACCTCTGTGAACTGATGTACGTAAGAAGGGTGTAGTGCATGACTTGCCCTCTCTTGCTACCGGCCCAACCAGTGCAGGCTGTGGTGTGGGCAGCGCAAACCCAACCCAGTCGGGCTGGTCTCGCCTCAAGTTAAGCTCAAGCCCTGCTGCAGCTCCAGCCTGAGAGAGCCAGGAACTCCTCAAGAACCAGCAGAAGTAACCTGCAGCAGAGAAAGGAGTAGGATGTGATTCAGATACCAAGGTTGATGAAGAAAAGAGGAGAAGGAGGAAGAGGAGGTGCACAAAGCAAAGGTTCCCCTGCAACTTTTGTCAAGAGGGAAGGTTGACCTGCCTGCATCCCATGGTGGAGCACAGATCCACCTGGCAAAGTTGCTGCCTTCGAAGAGGCTCTGACTCCATGGGCAGTGTGTGCTGAAGCAGTCTGTGGGAAGGACTGCATCATATGGAAGGGAAGCCCACACTGGAGCAGTCTGTGAGGAAATTACAGCCATGGGCACAGACGTGTTCATGGAGGACAATTTTTTTCCTTTGGGAGGGGTGCCACATGGAAGCAAAGGAAGAATGGGAGAAATACTCCCTAGCCCTGAAGAGGAAGGAGCGGCAGAGACTGAATGAGATGAACTTACTGCAACTCCTATTCCCATCCCCCTGTGACTCTAGGAGTGGAGGCAGGAGGTAAAGAAACCAGGAACAAAGATGTGCCTGGGAAGAAGGGAGGGGTGTGGGAAAGTGTTGACTTTAAGATTGTACTCCAATGCTACTGGTAACAATTAAATTGTTTGTTTGTTTCTCCAAGATGAGTCTGTCTTTTGCCCATGACCATAAGTGGTGAGCGAACCCTCCCTGTCCTTTGTCTTGGCCCACAAACTCTTTGTTATATTTTCTTCTCATACCACCAGGGGAGAGAAGTGAGTGAATGGCCTCATGGTGCTCAGTTGCCCACTCGGCTTTAACCATGACAATGGCTCAACCCATCTGTACACACATCCCTGTCCTAAATAAATGTGGTGCACTGGTTACTTAATAAAACTCTTGCTGTTTCATATTTAAAAAGAGGACAAGTTCTAGACCAGAGCTTTGCTGCTAGTTTCATTGTAAATAATCTTAAACTTTTGTTCTGTACAAATTTTATTAACTTTGGTAAGTTGGAAACATGTGATCTAGACATAATAGAAGGCTTTTGCCAGAAGAGGAACAATGTAATTTATTAGCATGAAAGTCTGCACAACTGACTAAAGTAAATAATTTCTTAGCATCAAAGTTTCTTATCTGGGAACTTTTCAGAAAGGGAATACAAGGTGAAATATATTTTCATTAAGTTACTGAGCTGACAACCAGACACACATGGAACAACCTCTTTCTTCCAGATAGCAGAGAGGAAAAGTTAGTTCAGGACAGCTGCATTTGCATGGATTTGAATTTATCTGTATTTCTGAATATTTTTAGATGCTTTCATTAGTACTTTTCTATGTTTCCATTATATATATGACAACAGATTATGATTGTAAGTATATTCATTAAAAGATGCCAGGATTGTGCTGTGGAGTCTATGAGTCACATGCTCACTTTACAGTTTGTGCATTGATTTGTGAAAGAAAATCAAAGTTATTAAAAAAAGCCTTTAAAAACGGATGTAGAGAGCAAGCTCGCTATTGTAGGGAGCAAGGATTCTGTCAAAGGATCCCTCCTGTTTTGCTCTATGTTCATGTGTTTGAGTCTAACCTTTGTGGTAGTGAAGACGTGACTTCACATCAGGGGTTCTTCTGAATTCCTGTGACACAGAAATGACTTCATAACAAGGCATGAGGGCTTGCATCCTCTGACTACAGTTGTACTGCACAAGAAAAAACATAATTATCAACTCAACTAGCTGCTCGTTTTCTTCCTAAATTCTATGAGCACTCCTTTAGCCACTCCAGTCCAAATAGGCAACCAGAAGAGATCTTCTGTTAAAGCTTAGTACATGTGAACAGTTGAGGATGCCTGGAGTTAATAATTTGTGCAACCACAATATACACGTGTACACATGCACATACACATTTATGGAACTGACCATACTTTTTAATCATATGAGCAAACCTGTGTTTAACAAAATTGATGTGCTATTTCATTTTCTAGTTTCCATTCCAGCTAAAACATAGTCATAGTCTCAGAGGGGTCCTGAGGGCTGTTTCTTTTTAAAAAACAAAACAAAACAAAACAAACAAATAAACAAATGGAAAGGACTGCCTGTGAAATGAGTTAGAAAAATTACTTTATTAAAAGCAGGAGAATGAGTTTTTTTCTATTTATTTTAAAAACTAATCTCCAGATTGCAGCCCCCATCTGCATTTGCTGTCATTGTCAACTGCTGGAAGTGTCATATTGAAAAGAAGTCTTCCCAGTTTCAGCAGTGAATATAAGGGCATGCTAGGGTACCGGAACATTATGACGTAGGTGGTCCAAGATAAAGCCTATTAATAAATGGTACAAGAAAGGTTATGGTCTTTTTTTACCCTGCTTGCTTGAACTTTAAGGTTCCAAGGAAACTAAGATGAAAGCAAGTGTGTATCGTGAAGGTAGTCCACAGCTTGTTAATTCTTGCTTTGTCAGCTAGTAGTACCATTTCTGCTGTGAAACACTTGGGAAACGAATGAAAAAAAATCAGAATCCCTAGGCATCCTAATCAATGCCCTTCACATTTGTCAAATTGGCATAGCTGGGCCAGATTGGAGCATACATTTGTAAAGCAATGTCAATAAGGTAATATTGCTTCAGTATGAAGAGACCATAATGAGGCAGCTGTGTTAATGTCTCAGAGTGGACAGTATGCTATCAAACAGCAGGCATTGCAGTACTCAGAGAAAAAGATGTTTAGCTGCTGGGCAGCTGGCAGGTAAAAAAACAGGAGATTTTCACCAATAATATATTAATATGCATGCTATTTTAAAGGTAACACATTGTAATTTGTTGTAAAACTTAAAATAGACAAACCCAGGAATCATATTCTGAAGCAGTAGAGTATTCATTATCATTTCATTGTAACATTAAGTAGCTGTGATGTAAAAGGAAAATCTTATGACAGAATTTGGCTTTGACAGGACAGAGATGGTCAAAGGCATTGAATATCAGTGTAACGTGGGCCTCGTAAGAAATTACTTGTGTTTTCATGTGGGGAATTGCAGCAGAACTATGTAATAGAGAAGAATTTGAGCAGTATTGTCCTAGGGTTTCTATTTCTCACAGCAGTGAAGAAAAAAGCTGATTTATAGTCCTCAGAATACGTATTTTGTCATAAAGCAATCAGGATAGACATTCTATGCTTCATCTAAAAATTAATACTGAACATTGCATATTAATAATCTCAGACAAAATACTGCACTGTTATTATCTTGCTGAAATGTACTTTGTCCTCTTGATTTCTAAAGACTCTCACATTTTATAAATAATTCTTTATTTCCTCGGATAAAACTATTTAATTTTGAGAACCTTCTATTTGAGATAAATGCACTGATTACAATTTAAATGTAAATTATAAGGAGTCTTGTAGACATAACAAAAAAGACACAGTATTTGACACAATCATTAACAGAAGAATTGAACACTATAACAAATCAAATCAGTGACCTTCCTCTGATGTATAATAAAGAAATAAAAAATGCTTTCAGCCTCAAATGGCCAAAAGAAAATCAACAAGAAATTACTGCAAACATCTCTGTAGTTGCATAACTCGGAGTTTCATTCAGATTCAGTCCAAGGAGACACACAGTAAAACTCAACTGCTCCAGAATATCTTGTAGATCGAATTTAAATTTCAGTTTTGCTACTATAGGAAACAGGTTTCTCTGATCCTGTGTAGATGACAGTGTGAAATGATACTGATAGTCAAGAAAAAGAGATCAAGACATGGAAAATTTAAGATAAGAAAATGCAACTTTTTAGTTCCATATATTTGCAAAACCATATTGTAAAATGAGACTCACAGTTAAAAAAAGGCAAGACATGAAAGGGAAAATGCTAATTATTTTTGAAGGTGACAGAAAATGAAATTAAATTACTACACTGGGGACTGGAGAAGTGAATAGAATTGAGAAAGTTCAAAGCAGTAGATTCAGTGGTAAATATAGCATCCTACCTAAAATGAACATTATAAAATTACGTTTTGAAACAGATGAAGCTGTAGTTGTATCTAAACTATAATTGAATGGTAAAGCAAGTATAATAGAGATTTAAATATATATATATATTTTCTGCAAGTTTTAACTCTGGGGTTCCAGACTCTTATTTGTGACTGACTTTGCTTTTAGAATTACATTCTACTTCTGTTACCATTCATGATTTCTTTTTTATCAGATTTAAGCATCACTTTCCTCTCACTCTCTTTATATCAGGACATTTCAATTTGGCTTCTTGATTTTGGTCCAAATTGACATTTGTTCACTTATACAGTTTTTTACATAGTCTTTATCTATATAGTTCATTTTACATATATTTTATAATCTTCTTTTAATTGCCATTATTGGTGAAGTCTTGTACATGTATGATATCTTCATTCCTCTTTACTTTGGCATGTTTCAGGATCTGCCATTTGGAAGTCAAATAGTCAACACTAACCTTTAATGCATTTAGGCATTTACCTGTCATTACATTCTAATATGAGTAAGTGTGTAAACATGTGTTGCAGTTTAAGCACAGTGGGTAAGTAAGCACCATGTGGCCACTCACTCACTTCTTCTCCCTCCCCCCAGTGGAATGATGAGGAGAAAATGCAACAAAAAGTTCATGAGTGAAGACAAGAACAGGGAGGGATCAATCACCACTTATGGTCATGTCATGACCTGCTTTAAAAAAATGAGCTCTTTTATCCCGGCACGGCGACAGAGCAATACAAATCACTCAGGAGAAGGGTGTAAGCAATATTTTTACTAGATAAGTTACATGCCTTGAAAAAAAAACACTGGGTTCAAACCTTTCAACAATCCGTGGGCAACGGAATAACGACAAGAAACCGAAATGACCTCAAAATTACCGGAGCAGGGTGCAATTTAGCAACACTATAACAATTTGACTAGCAGAAGGGAGAGAACTTAGCTTAATACTGTAACCCGAAACCAAAACTGCCAGCTACAGTCTGCTGCAGCAGTTTCCGCCTCTTGGAAAAAGGAGAAGAGAATGAGAAAATGAGAAAAAGGAGAGAAAAGAAAGAAATAGTTATCAGAGAAGTAGAAAAGGTGAGGGATAGTCACCACTTCCAAGGCCTCTGGTCTTAAGATGGCGGCTGGACAAGCAGTTTCTTTGTCTTGTCCAGGTTGGAAGATGGTGGGTGAATCACACTGTCTCAGGCTTAAGGGGGGCTATTTAAACTCTTCTCTCATGCCCCTTGCCTGTGCCAGGTGATAGGGCACACAGCAGAACATGACACGCCCCTCGCCTGAGTAGACCTGGACATGCTCTCCAGCACAGCCATTCCTACCACTGGGGGGGTCGCTCCTTAAGAATCACCTGCTTTGAGGCATTTAACTCATGCTATGCCAGGCCAGGCCCATACAGGTCACTGGCAAAAATCAGACCCAACCTGGGCAAAATTCCTGGACGTGATCCTGTGTGAACTTCTTTACGTGATCCTGCTTTAGCAGATGGGATTGAACTAGAAGATCTTCAGAGTCCCCTTCCAACCCCTATTATTCTGTGATTCTGTGAAAACAAAACAGTTAATTTTGTTACTAGTAAATTGGAGCAGAATAACGAGAGATACAATCAGATCTTAAAATCAACACCTTCCTGTAGCCCTCCCTTCTTCCCAGGCTCAGCTTTGTTCCAAATTTCTCTCTCTCCTCCCCTCCCAGTGACATAGGAGGACGAGGAATGGGAGTTGCAGTCAGTTCATCATGTTTCTGCTGCTCTTTTCTCTTCATGAAGTCATGGTCTTCTTCAGGCTCAGTCACTTTCTCATGTGGATCTCTGCTCCACCATTTAATTTCCATGGGCTGCAGGGCATCAATCTGCAGTCTCACCATGGGATGCAGGGGAACCTCTGCTCTGGCACACCTCCCTCTCCTTTCTTTCCTAAACTTCGTGTTTGTGCAGTGGTTTCCCCCACATCACACTCTTCCCTCCATGGCATGTTTTCTTCTGATGGTTCCTGAAGAGGTCCTGGCTATTGGACTAGGGCTACGGCAGGGCTCGGGCTTGAGCTTGGGCTGTGGCTGGACCAGATGGACCAGGCCAGGGCAATATCTCTTGTGATGTGGCCACACTGCTTGAGGCCCAGGCCAAGGGCTCATGATAGACTGTGCCCCTCTTAAGTATATCTTTTACAGAGGTGCTGATTAGGTCAGCTTTGGTCAGAGGTGGTTCCAAATTCAAAACCAGGGAAGCTTCTAGCAGCTTTTAAAGGAGCTACCTCTGTAGCTCCTCCCCTGCTACCAAAAAAAAATCGTCACTGAATCACAGAATGTTAGGAGTTGGAAAGGACCTTGAAAGATCATCTAGTCCAACCTCCCTGCCAGAGCAGGATCACCTAGAGTAGGTCGCACAGGAGAAAAAAAAACCTCGCACAAAGCAAATACAGCTTATTTGTCCTTGTTTGTAAAAAAACAATTGCAATAGCTGTGACAGCTGAAACATAAAGATGAAACTTAAATTCTTATTCTAAGGAGTAAAATCATGTAGTACATACTACATATTTAAAATATATATATTGTGCTTGCCAAAAAATAATTGCGGTTTTTAATAGATGAACATACATATTTTGAAATTTAACTAACTTAAAAAAATTTCTTCACTGAAAGAGTGGTAAAACATTGGAACAGGCTGTCCAGAGAGGTGGTGGAGTCACCATCCCTGGAGGTGCTGAAAAAGTGTGTGGGTGTGGCACTTCGGGACATGGTTTAGTGGGCATGGTAGTGTTGGGTTGACGGTTGGACTTGATGATCTTAGAGGCATTTTCCAGCCTCAATGATTCCATGATTCTATGATTCTAACTTCATTTTAAACCAAAAATTCATTATGTAACTGAACAGCTGACAGTTAAAGTTGCTATTAGGATAAGAAAGTTCACAACCTCATTTACAATTATTTATTTGGCATTGATTTCAAAACTGAAAATCAAAAGGAACATTTTCATCATATTTTGCTGTATTACTTCTGTCGTGGTTTAGGCCCAGTGCCTAACTGAGCACCACGATGGTGCAAAAAAAGGGCTAGTCAAAATAAGGACTGGGAGGGCTTCTCACCACTTAAAAAGGTCACAGGCAAAAACCAGACTCACCATAAGGAATAAAAACAGAACAATTTTAGTTTGTTACCAACATCAGAGTAGAAACAATGGGAGATGATACAACCAGATCTTAAAGTCAATACCCCTTCCCCCACCCCTCCCTTCTTCCTGGGCTCAGCTTTTGTTCCTGATTTCTTCACCCTCCCTGTTTGCCTTGAGGTGCAGGGGCATGGGAGTGGGGGTTTCAGTCAGTTTCACACCATTTGCTCCTCAGGAGTAGGAAGACTCAGCCCAGTCTCTCTCTCTCTGCTTCCACATGTCCCCCTTTGCATAGGGGAAAAAGTCCTCAAAAGTCCAATATGGGTCTGCCCACATTTGCAGTTTTCCTCACACATAAACTGCTCCAGTGCATGCTGCCCGGAGTCACAGCTTCTTCAGGGGGAGCCACCTGCTCACGTGGCCCTGCTCCACCAGTGAACTCTACTGAAAAAGGGATTAAAGAAATCTTGGGAAACATTGTATTGCTTATCACTTACTAATTGTTGTGCAAACTAAACGTACTGATCATTGTGCAAACTAGGTCAAGCAAGAAGTCTTGCAGTTTCTAGTTCCTGATAAGAACCAGAGAGTTGTCTCAAGAACTGGCTAAAACCGACCCTGCGGATTGGGTAAGAACCAGAGAACAGCTGGGTCTGCGCAAGAGCAAAAGGTTACTAACGGTCACGAAGAGGAACCCTCCACAACCACCACCAGAAGGCACTGCGCAAGCGCAGTCAGGAGCAGTTTATGGAAATAACTTCCTGGAACTAATTTTAATACGAAGCGGGGATAGGTCATGCACATGTATAGGTGTATTGGGAAATCTTATGTATATGTAACACTTTTCTGTATATAACCTAAGCAAGCTGCAGCGTCAAGCGTGCACGATTTGGAGGAACTTCCCCCCATGCCGCCCAGTGCTGAATAAAACATACCCACTTTACAATCCTACAGATTGTGGAGTTTTGGTTTTGTATCCGCACATCATTACGGGCTGCAGGCCAGTCGACTTGGCTCTTGCCATGGGTTGCAAAAGTGGAACTTAGGCTCTGCGTCCTCCTCCTCCTCCTCCCTCTCCTTTCTTTCCTTCAACCAACCTTGGTGTTCTTCAAAGTTGTTCTCCTCAGGTCCCACTCCTTTCTCCGCTGCAGGTCTCTTCTGATGGTTATGGAGTTCCCGGCTCTCGCTCTCTCTCTTTTTTTGGGATGGAGCTGCAGCAGGGCTTAAGCTTAAATTGCAGTTGGGGCCAGCCAAGCCCAGCCTGGCAGGGCCAGGGCTGTATGACTTGCACCTGGGGCCACGCTGGTCAGGGCCGGTGCCAGGGAGAGAGAAGCATGCCCTGCACCCCCTTTAAATACATGAATTTGCAGGGGCACTGATTGGCTTGGCCCTGGTCAGAGGTGGGGCTGACAAAGGAAAGGAGAAGCTTTTCAGGTAGCTTCTTAAAGGGCCATCTCCATAGACCTTTCCCTGTCACCAAAGACAAAACCAAAAAACCCCCTCACAGAAAACCCAATACAACTTCAAAAAAGGAAAAAACACTGTGCATGCTCATAAGAACGTATGGGATGTGTATGATGAAGATCCCTTAAAACTATGGCAGTGTCAGAATTGGTTTGCTAAATTTCAGTCAGCTAGTTTCAGATGCACCGTGCTCAGAAAGGAGAATCAACATTGATAAGGACAAAATAAAGGCACTGTTTAAATCCAATCGGTGTTTAACGACACGAGAGATTGCTGATAATCTTAACATAAAAAAATCAAGTTTTGAAAACCATTTAAAACTTGGATACATTAGGAAGCTCAATATTTGAGTACCACATCAGCTCAAAGATATTCATCTCACTAAGTGTGTTGACATCTGCAATTGCCTCTTGAAACCTGTGTTGAGCTTTCTGTGAGGGATTTTTGCTCTTGGTTTTTGGTAGTGGTGGAGGGCTATGAACAGAACTGCAAATTCATGTATTTAAGAGAGGGTGCAGCACACCCTCTCTCTCTCACTGGTACTGGCACCGGCACCAGCCCCGGCCACGACCAGCATGATGCCAGATGTGGATGGCCCCAGCTTTGGCCCTGCCCAAAACTTAAGCTTAAGATACGCTGCAGCTCCTACACGAAAGAGAGAGCCAGGAACCCTTGAGAACCATCAGAAGGGACCTGCAGCAGAGAAAGGAGTGGGGCCTGAGGAGAACAACTTTAAAAAACAACAAAGGTTGGTTGAAAGGAGAAAGAAGAGGGGGGAGGAGCAGGGGTACAGAGCCAAGTCTCTCCTTTTGCAACCTGCACACCACGTTGACCCATCTGCAGCCTGTAGAAGCTCACCGGTTGGGGCAGAGCCACAGGAGCAGGTGGTTGCCCCTGAAGAAGCTGTGACTTGGGGCAGCATGTGCTGGAGCAGTTCATGTGACCGTGGGCAGACCCAGATTGGAGCTTTGTGGACTTTTTGTCCTGTGGGAAGAGTGCCATGTGGAAGCAGAGGGAGGCTGGGAGAAGTCCTCCCGTTCCCCTGAAGACTGCATGGCAGGAACTGGCTTGCAACCCCCACTCCCATCCCCCTGAGCCCCTGGGCAAAAGCAGGGAAGTGAAGAAACCAGGAACAAAAGTGCAGGTCGGGAAGAAGGGAGGGGTGGGGGGAAGTTGTTTGACTTTAATATCTGGTTGTATCTCTCACTGTTCTACTCTGATGTTGTTGGTAACAAATTAAAATTGTGGGTTTTTATTTCTCCCTATGATGAGTCTGTCTTTTGCTCGTGCCCATTTAAGTGGTGAGAAACCCTCCCAATCCTTATTTTTGACTAGCCCCCTTTTTGGGGCATGGTGGTGCTCAGTTATACACTGGGCCTAAACCACGACAAAACCTGACGAAAACAATCTATTTTTAAGATGTATGATAACAGGTGATAAAGAACAGATTGTCTATAACAACCATGAATGAAAAAGATCATGGACGAAGTGTGGTGGTACCAGCTAAAAGCACTTCAAATGCAGATATTCCCAAAGGAAATTAATGCTGTCAGCCTTGTGGGATTTCAAAGGTATTGTGTATTTTGAATTGCTTCCAAAGAACCAAGGCATTACTTTGGATATGTACTATTGTCAACTGGATATATTAAATGATGCCACCAAACAGAAATGTCCAGAACTGGTGAATAGCAAAGGTGGTGTGTTTCTCCATGATAACGCTAGACCTCACACAAGTTTGGTCACTCATCTAAAATTTTTGCAGCTTGGATGGGATTCGTTGCCACATCCACCATATTTGCCAGACCTGACACCTTCAGACTACCATTTGTTTCATTCATAAAATGCCTTGAATGGTAAAACCTTCACTGCTGATGAGCAAATCACATTGTTCTTGGAACTGTTTTTTGCTGAAAAAGATAAGAACTTTTTTGATTGTGGAGTCATTAAGTTGTCTGTAAGATGACAAAAGGAAATTGAAAAAAAATGGACACTATACTGTTTAATACAGTTTTTGTTTCCCATGAAAAATTCACCTTTCATTTACCCAGAAAAAAATGTAATTACTTTTTTGTCAACCCAATATAATTTATTGTATGTTTTTGAATTGATAAAGCTTTATTCTTTCGTGTGGAGCCTTTAAAAGACCATCCTCTGTTTCTGGAGAGTTTATTCAGCAATATGAATCAAGGTCATCATACAATGCCATGAGTTATTTTTGTTTTGGATTGGTTTTTTGTTTCTTTTGACTTTTTAATGGTCTTTTTGCTGCTCTGTGACTGGAAATTGAAAGACTAGAATGAAGATATTTTCATGACTCTGTTTCTCTGTCAGTTTATATTTGAAATTATACTTCCTTCTTCGCCTATAGTAAGGGTGTTGATAAGTGCCCAGTGAGGCCTAAGCCCTAATTCGTAGTTACATATATAGCATTTACTAGCCCTGACTATAAAAGAAATTACCAATTATCACGATAACTGTAAATGACACAAAGGAAAGCTATATTCTCTCTTTCCTACAACATAAACCAACTAAAAGTTATTATGGAGTTACAAGATACATCATATCAAAATAACAAGGAACTTATTCAATACATTCAACAACTGTGGAATTCTTTTTACATCCTGGCCCTACAGTATCTTCCAAAACTCTTTCTGATTACATCCTGTTGTGGTTTAACCCCAGCTGCAACTAAGCACCACAGAGCTGCTTGCTCATTCCCTTCCAGTGGAATGAAAGAGAGAATCAGAAGGGTAAAAGTAAAAAAACACATGAGTTGAGGTAAAGACAGGTTAACAGGTAAAGCAAAATCCATGCAGGCAAACAAACCAAAATAAATTAATTAATGACTTTTCATCAGAGGGCAGGTATCACCTGGAAAGCAGGGCTACATCACATGTAACAATTACTTGGGAAGATAGACCTCACCACTCTGAACATTCCCCTGTTTCTTCTTTTTCCACCAGCTTTACATGCTGAGCATTGTTATGGTTTAAGGATTAACAGCCTGAAAGGGAAGGACAGATGGTGACTGTAGGACCCTGGAGGGTCAGAGATCAATACTGTTCCATCCCCTTTCTGGCCACAGTCTATAAAAAAACGAGGTTTTTGTGGGCTTTTCCCGGCTTTCCTGGGCTGCTTCCCTGTTACATCTCGGGACGGCTGGGCCTAGCTCCACGTGCTCGGCAGCATCCACCACCATCTGCTCCCGGCACCACTGCGGTCCCTGGTGACGAGTCACAGCAGTCGCAGCGGCCACGAGGCACTGCTCGGACATTTCCACTCAGGACTACTGGGATTGGGTTTTGTATATAGTTAAATACCCTTTGTCCCTTAATAATTCCCTTTTCCTTTCCCCTGTTGTTTTCATTAAACTTGTTACAGTCTTAACTTCCAAGCTTGTGCGGAGCAATTTTTTTATTATTATTATTATTCTCTCTCTATTCCCTTTTCTTAATCCTCCCCCTGGGAGGGGTAGAGGCAATAGAGAGAAAATCCTGCGCGCTCTCTCTCTCTCTCTCTCTGACCCTTAAATGGAGAAAAGCATGATCTCATATGATATGAAATATCCCTTTGGTCAGTTGGGGTTTGCTGTCCCAGCTGTGTCCCCTCCCAACTTCTTGTGCATCCCCAGCCTATTTGCTGATGGGCTGGTGTGAAAAGCAGAAAAGGGTTCGACTCTGTGTGAGCACTGCTAAGCAATAATGAAAACATTCCTGTATTATCAACACTGTTTCCATCATGAATCCAAAACAGACCCATACTAGTTACTGTGAAGAAAATTAACCCTATCCCCATCAAAACCAACACACATCTGTTCTGTTTAATTACCTGGTGGGAGTTCTGAAACAAGGACTTTGTGACTGGGAGAGAGGAAGATGCCAGTTGCAGAATCTTTTAGAATCATTTTTCAACTTCCTTTCTGGTTTCCTGGCCTCCATACTCGTGTGTAAATGGTGACTTCCTGCTGTCTGATGAACTGACGTGCAATGCTCATACCATGTGGTAATTGTGCTCTCAGAAAGTGATGCAGACCTTGTCCTTCATTTGTTAAACTCGGATGTCTTTGAAGTCTAAAACTGGTTCTTAGCCTGCACATCTGTGTATTTTTTTACACTTTAATGAATACACAGAGGCTGTTGTGTCCTGGATATCAGCTCAGATACAAAAACTGGGAGTTTAAGCATAGATATTATCTAGAGTAATGTGTGCTACAAGAAACAAATTTTTTTGAATTTTTTATTCTATATTTATCTAACTTCCACCAAAAGCTAGCCTTTTATTGAGAAACACCTGCTGAAGGAGTCCTCTCTCTTCTCTCTAATGCACATTTTGTTCTAGCACACAAATGGATTTTATTTTTTAAGAAAACCTATGAGTTATCATTATTGCTATTTCTACTTTGAGGTTACATGGAATGCCTATTTTGTCTTCAAGAGACAGAAGTAAAAAAGCAGAAATCTCTGTTGTATTCTGTTTACAAAAGTATTATAAAATTAATTCAACAATTGATCTCTGGGGAAATATTTACAGGTAAAAATGAAGCTACTACTTGCTGATCATGGATAAAAGGAACTTGCTGTAACATTTAAGTAAGTCTGTAAAAATAAACCAGAATTGTAGTCCCAACTGCTCAACCAGTAAGTTACATTTTAAAACAAGTTTTCTAAGCATTTTTACCTCAATTCTTTTCTCCAGTCCAGGCTACTTCCAACAAGATCAGACTTAAGCCTATGAATATTTTACCTTAGATTATCTGCTGAATGGACTAGCATTCACACCATGCACTATGTTGTCACTGGTTTTGACTCTGTCTTTCTGTATTTTTAATCAGGTTGATTTACTTTAGCAGGGATATTTTCAAGTATTCCTTGAATTTCTAGGAAGCACCAAAAAATATGTATGCTGCTATGTTCTGTATCTGTGATAAGGAGTTCATCTTAATGGCACTTTTTGCCATTATTAATCATTATGAACTCTGTTGAGACACTGAAATATATCAGAAATTTAAAATTTCAAATTACTTCACTTGTGAAGAAATTTAGTAAACACACCATCTAATAAACAATTTAAAAAATCAAGAGCACTTCAGCATATGTCCTGTTATTTTTTTTACAATTTAATTTAGCTGCATCCAAATTGTGGTTAGAATTAAAACAATCCATAAAGAGCAGAGTAAGAGAGTTTTCTAGGATTTTACCTGGAGTGATTTTTTAAAAGGTTTCATCATGTGTGTTCATCCTGTAGATATAATATAGTCGGGAATATTAGGAAACAAAGTAAAGACATGCTTATATTGTGATGGGGCTTTGAGAAATAAAGAGAAACTATTACATTATTAACTTGAAACAAATGCAGTCCTGCTGTGGTCATTGATTCATTTAATTACTCTAAGACTGGGAAAATACTAAAATAAATAATATCTAATATAAAAGTAATGCATTCTGTGGTAGAATACAAGTATACTCATCTCCAAACGACTTTATTATAATGTGCAGAGCTTATACTTTTGCCATGATAAAAATTTGACAGTGTTATATTAGAGACTCTTGCTACTAGTTACTGCAGATTTTCTTGTTGGTAAGAATCCAGCTACTAAACACTGCTTTGCACAACTGCAGTTCTGAACAATTCTTACCTTAATGATTGTAATTTTGGAATTTTTGTTTTAAGTCCTGCATATTCTGTGATTAAATATCCCTCACGTTTTATTTCTAAAGTTTAGAAAATGATGCATTTTGCAATTGCTCTGTTGAAACCCTTCCTTTTGGGCAAACCAGACCTGACAAGAGCCAGCAGATTTGTGATGGTTGCAGAGAGTATTGTAGGGCATTCAACTTGAGCTGCTGTATGCTGTTTGTCAGATTGCTGTCTCCCTTAAGTGGTAAAAGCTGAAACTAAGACCCTGTGATCTGAAGTGAAGAAAATATTCAAGGTGATTTCTATAAGTAGAGATGGATTCTACAGGCTGAAGTGCAGCGCCAGGAGAAAGTAGAGTCCTTGAAAGTGCAATACAACCAAGTGAAGAATATTAAGTTCCTGAGTAGCTGCCAGGTAACTTCATTCTGTTTGGATGTGCCAAACTATTTATTCCAAGCAGTTCTATCAAAGATCCTCTTAATTCTGGCAGCAGGGAGCTATAGTGTGGCTCCCTGCCTTTATACAGTGTGTTTTGGAAGCTGGAATGAAATTACTTATCCCTTGGATGTCTGAGATACCCTGAAAGGCATACCTGAGAGGATATATTTCCAGATGTTTTGTTGTTACTCAGTATATATGTGAGTGTATATATATATACACACATATTAATTTAAGCACATTGTATATATGCATTTACAAATACTATATACATATGGATATTGATATAATATATATGTATGTATCAGTTAGGAAATTGGAGATTACTGTTTTCAACAAATACATATTCAAAGCACTCAGTTCTTAACAATTATAAACTGAATTAGCTGTGAATATACAATACTAGGGAGCTGACACTGAGTAGTCAGTGTTGATGGTCATTGTTGCCTTGGCTAATGAGTTTCTCTCATTAATCATGCTTTTTGCTCCTTGTCCCCTCTCCAGAAGAGAAAGGCATGATCACATCTGCCCTTGACATAATGCATCTTATTCTTGGTACCAAAGCTTGCTCTTGTTTTGACAGACATTTTTCTTGCTTATTCTGTAGGTTCATTCTGGTTCCATCAGACATAAGTCCTGCTTGTTCTGAAGGATTAATTTGGTTTCATCACCCATCTTGCCTGCTGTAAATCCTTAGCCGTTACCTTGTGGATTTTACTGCTTGAACATATTTTCATGCACCGCAGTTGTGCATTTATACCCACAGATCTACATTTTCCCCTTTGTGGCTATTGTTTATGTATTTACGTTTAGATGTGTTACAAAATTCTGTTAGCATTCTTACAATGTTATAGAATTCTTATATACAGTTACAGATTACCCTGCTTTAGTGTGCTTATGTCTGGTTTCAAGATAAACATGTTTACTGTACCTTACTTGGTTACAAACTTTATGAGTGCACAGGCTTCTACTTCTATATTAGCTGGACAAGATGTTTGTTTGTAACTATTTTAAATGTCAATGAACCAGGCTTTTTTTGTTTTGTCTTAATTTAACCTTTACTTTTCAGTATTGTGAGAACAAACATAATGGTATTGTATTAGCAGGCAGGAATCATAAATGAAACCAGTCATACATAAGTGATATTTACTACTGTAGCTTCAGGGGGTTGCTCTGAATACAGAACAAGATACAGACAGTTTAAGTTCTGATAAGTAAATTCAGTTTAGAACTTGCAAATAAATATGTACAGTAAAACTTTTTTGCACATCCAAAGAAATAGAAAAAATTACTTGTTTGCAACCTATTTTTTTTAATAGTTAAAGAAAATTGTATTCCAGTTTGGAGGTGGATACCTGCAGTGCATGCTGAATTTAGGGAGTTAGTGGAAGTCTGTGCTAAATTTGGAGTTATTTGGTATTACTTTCATTGTATGAAGGTCAAAATCAAAATAAACTTAACTATTTTGTACTTAGCATAGCACAAACAAAAGTAAGCATACGTGCCCTGAAATAGAAGTCCTAGTGATAATTTAGGTACTTCCATTTTCTATAGACTGAGCAAAGAAGGTCAGTTGCCAAGAGAGTGATATACCTTATCATCATAGAAGGCAAGAGCCGACAAACCAGCAAGGGAGAGAAATGCGATGCTTCCTGGTCTCAGACACCTAACTGGAACCATAGCTTGGCATGTCTGTGAAAGTGGTGTTCAAAGTCTACTTCCTAATCTGAGGTACCTAAGGAAAG
>NW_010183483.1:26288-32384 GCF_000695765.1 Mesitornis unicolor
CTCCTGCCTTTTGCCAAGAAGTCTCGACTGGAGCACCCACCCAAAACCAGAGAGAAGAAAACCAGTTTCCTGGTTCTGCTTAGCTCCATTATTCTCTAGCACAATGGTTTAAACAACAGACAACGAGTGGGTGGAAAGGGGAAGAAAATGATGAATAGAAACACTTTCTATGAAGTGGTCAAAGGTAGCTAGTTGTGCTGTGGTCTAGACCAAGGATCAAAATAATGAATGAGCTAAAAAGCCATTTCTCCTTCATCCCGGTATGTAAACTTCTCAGGGTTCAGAGGAAAGTCATAGGATACCTTCTGTTGTTTTCTTTGGTTGCCAGTTCCAAGAATTATTTCTAGTATTTATCTAATGAGTGCAATACATATAATACATAAAGAAATCAGGGAAACCAGGACTCCTAAAGTTCAGAGGAGGTGTGGTGTACCTGACAACAAAGCAATACTGAATAACAGCCTAATGACCTACAGTTTCTAAAGCAAATACATTATGGTAAAATCCAAACTAACCTAATAAACAGAAGTAATTCATTGTGAGTAGTGCTTTATGTAAATGAATTTTAGCCTAAGATGAGATAGTAACATATGGCCATTTATACAGCCCTACTTTGAGTGCTGAAGAGGGCATATAGCCATGTTACAGCACTGCTGTGACTAAGCTAATAGGCCCTGATGTGAGGTGGCATATTTGAATCTAAGCACAATGACCCATGAGTGTCACTTCAGGGCTTCTAGAGTGACTCTGGCTCCCATTCAGGGGTTGACAAACACAGATTACAGATGTGACAGTCTCTGCTCACTTTTCAACTGACTCAGGAACAATAACATAACTGTTTCAGCTTGTTCCTGTTCATATGCCAGTATACACTTCTACCATGATGAAAATTCACTTGGCTTTGGTATGCATGAATTACAAGATTTTCTGTCATCGACTCCTGCTGTCAACTCTCTGGGTTTAAATGTCTGGGGGACAGGTAGTAAGAGTGGCAGAAGCCTTAAGTGCTCTGATTTTCTTCCTTAAACATCTGCTATGAACGGAATTTGGAGAGGGAGTGATTGAAAAAGGCAATACAGAGTTCATTACTAAAATAAAAACTATGTAGAGATAGTTTTTGCCTAAACAAGTATTATGTCACCATACTTAGCCCAGTATTTTTCCACAAAAGGAATATAATATTTAAATACAAAAGAAAAATTCAATATCTTTTCCCCAGTGTGGCTTGGCCTTCATTCAGATTCTACACTGAGGAAACTTGCTTGTGGTTTTCAAAGCCTCACAGCTTAACTAAAGGCTCAGGAGAGAAAGTTCAACAACTCTGTTCAGCTCAGATAAGCACTGTAGAGCAAAACTTCCTGTGTAAACCTGATTAAGATATTTCAGGCATTTGGAAATCCACTCTGTCTCTTTGCCACCTCATGTTTCTTTGTTCTTCCTGACACCTGAATAAGCTTCTGGCACAATGCAGCCCTCCCTCTGTCCTTTCCCTTGACCTTTTATTGCACACAATTCCAGCAACCTGCTGTTGTTCCCTGTTGAAGACAGATAATTCTTGAAATAACTTTCACTTGTATAGAAGTCCCTGGGTCTCATTGGCTATAACAACTTTTGCACTGGTCTTACATGTTTACTTTCAGATTTGTACAATGACTGAAGACTGTCCTAACTTGTATGCATCAAACTTTAATGCTTAACCCTGCATGAAAGATATCAATTTTCAACTGATACGATTCTGGTATTTTTCTCCTTTCAGATCACTGTTCAGCCATCATCCCTTAAAGTCAGCAAATACGTTAAAATTAGTCCATCCAAAATGTGTCACACAAAGTGCTTCTTTTGGGTACTGTTTCTAGATATTGAATAATTTGTCATTCAAGACATCCTATTCAAAGGTTTCACAATTTTACCTGTTCAACTGTTTTAACTAACATACATAATACACAATAACACAAAGTGTTTCCATCTGCCTCTTTATCCCATGTTACAACATGCTGATTAATTTACCAGATAAAGCTGAGTCCCTGCAGGACCAATTGGACTGCTTCTTTCCAACTTATCCTCTGTTGGTTTCTTACCTTACTGAACACATGCAGGGTTGACCTGTGGGAAAGGGTGAAATCAACTTGGTCTTCAGCAAGCATCTGAACTTTCCAATAACCTTCCATAGAGGAACTCACAGGCCACATCATGTTACAGAGGGACTGTCTGTCAGGGCACATGACAGTACCATGTATACACACACCACATTGCCCAATGAATGAGAGTTTTATTACACAAAAGCTAGGATGCAGCACTGCATTTTTATTTCATCTAGAGAAGCTCTTTTCAGTGCAGAGCCCTGTTAGGATCATAAAATCATAGAACGGTTTGGGTTGGAAGGAACCTTAAAGATCATCTAGTTCCAACCCACCTGCAATGGGCAGAGACACATTCTGCTAGACAAAGTTGCTCAAAGCCTCATCCAACCTGGCCTTGCACACTTAGAATCATAGAATGTGTTGAGTTGGAAGGGACCATTAGAGGTCATCTAGTCCACCCCCTCTGCAGTGAACAGGGACATCTTTAGATCACTTTGCTCAGAGCCCCATCAAACCTGACCTTGAATACCTCCAGGGGTGGGGCCTCCACTATCTCACTGGGCAACCTGTTCCAGTGTTTCAACACCTCAGTAAAGAATTTCATCTTAACGTCTAATCTAAATCTACCCTTCTCTAGTTTAAAGCCATTGCCCCTTGTCCTATCCCTACATGCCTTTGTAAACAGCTTGTCAGCTTTTGTGTAAGCCCCCTTCAGGTACTGGAAGGCAGCTATAGAGTCTCTCTGTAGCCTTCTCTTCTCCAGGCTGAACAATTCCAACTCTCTCAGCCTGCCCTCGCAGGAGAGGTGCTCCAGCCCTCTCATTTTTTTTGTGGCCCTCCTCTGGACTCCCTTCAACAGGTCCATGACCATCTTATGTTGGGGTGCTGGAGATGGTGCAGTACTCCAGATGGAGTCTCACCAAAGTGGAGTAGAGGAGGAGAATCACCTCTGTTGACCTGCTGGTCATGTTACTTTTGATGTAGCCCAGGTTATGGTTGGTTTTCTGGGCTGCAAGTGCATATTGCCATCACATGTTGAGCTTCTCATCAACCAGTACCCTGAAGTCCTTATCCTCAGGGCTGCTCTCAATCCATTCTCTGCCCAGCCTGTATTTGTTCTTAGGTTTGCCCCAGCTGATGTGCAGAACCTTGCACTTGGCCTTGTTGAACTTCATGAAGTTCATATGGGCCTATCTCTCAAGCCAGTCAGGGTCCCTCTGGATGGCATCTCTTCCCTTCAGCTTATTGACGGTACTACACAGCTTGGTGTCATCGACAAACTTACTGAGGGTGCACTCAATCTCACTGTCCGTATCACTGACAAAGATGTTAAATAGCACCAGGCCCAGTAACAGCCCCTGAGGAACACCACTCGCCACTGGTCTCCACTTGGATATTGAACTGTTGACCACAACTTTTTGAGTGAGACCATCCAACCAATTCATTATCCACTGAGTGGTCCATCCATGAAGTCCATGCCTCTCCAATTTAAAGACAAGGATATCGCTCAGAACAGTGTCAAATACTTTGCACAAGTCCAGGTAGATATATTCCTTCTCACATGTCACAATATAGCTTCCTTAATCTTTCTCTTCTGCCTTACCCCCTTCTTTCTCTCTTTCTCTCTCTCTCTCACTCCTTCAGTTTTGGACCTCTTATGCAAAAGAAAAACACCAGCTGTTTCTGGTACATGAGGTCATACATCAAGAGATGGTGTGCTGCCAGGACATGATATACATATACACACACTATGGAGAGAAAAGAGCCATAAGATGCATTCAGGCTAATGAATCAGTCTCAGATTTCCTCTGAACATCTTACTGTGGTTAACCACTGACCCTTAATTCTAATGTATAAAAGACTATCATATTTGCTGCCAGAAAAAGATGCTCAAGTTAAAAAAAGCAAAAACATCCGTAAATTTAAGGTCAGATTTGTGTTGCATTTCTAAATAAACAAATAGATATTAGAATCTGGGTTGTATATTTGAAGACTGGACTGAGTGCCAAAATTAATCCTTTGCAGTGGTTCATGGACCAAATAAGTGGATAAATAATAGAAACTGCCAGTAATAGCATCAAAAAACAGACTGTGAATGACAAAGATACAGCCGTGTATGAAAAACATACCTGTCAAACCTGTTATTATATGTGGATTTTATATCAGGCTTGTATAAAAATAATTTTTATTGATAGTGCTATGTAGAAATACGGTAAAAAAGAAATGTAATGTTCAGTATCTCTTATTAATTGTCATGACTTGTCAGCCCATGTATATCTTTTACTTTGCATTTCTTTTATTTGTAGATTTAAAAAATGATAAGACTAGAATGAAGTTATTAAAATGACAATACCTTCAAAGGACTATATTTTTCCATTCTTATTCACAACAATTAGTAACTTTTTTCATGGTTAATCCATTTACTTTAAATAGTGGTTATCAAGAAGCTAAATGCTATACAGAAATTGTAATCAGGGAAAAGAAGATAGAGATTTAAAGGGACTCTGTCAAAGCAAAAAATTATCAGTTTTATTTCCATAGCTAGGAAAATGCAAATATAAGCCTACATCTATGCAAAACCTTGTCTTTTTTCCCCACTGTATAATCAAAGTTTAGCACTTTACTGATAGTGAAAGCCTATTATCTTTTAGCAGATTTCATGACTGACTACTGTTTCTGCAGGCATGGCAATATTCCTTTTGACTACAGCAGGGTTTGGATCAAGTGTCCTTTCCCAATTTACACCTAATGATCTTACTTCCATTGTGTAAATATGACGCTGGTCAAAAAGGTTTTGTCACCTTAAAATTAAAGGAGAGACAATGCTGAGAATCGAAATTTCAAGCTAAATAGGGATATCAGTAATACTGCTAGTCTTGAGAGGGAGTCTGTTTTTTCAACACTGTAAAAAATTGACTACATGGGTTACAATGTGAAAGCATTAGAAGCAAGTGGTTTGGAAGGAACGTTAAGGTATCTCTCAATTTTGAGATAAATTAGTCTGTCTAGCAAGATGGTTTTCTTAAAGGTTTTTTTTCCTACTTTGCAGTTACTCTGGAGAAATTGAGGTGATTACTAACCTTGTTTGTAGAAACCTTTAAATGTACACATTCAAAAAGTCTTTTTATTTTATGAGTGTATTTTTTTTAATAGTGTAATTTTTAACCAGATCTGTGTGATCACTTTTCACATCGTGTATGTGTTACTTGCATGAATGCAAGAGGAATTAGTAATTCTGGGTCTTGTTTTTCTTTATTTCACAGGAAATAAAATTTCTTCCTTAAACAAACAACTCCTGTTCACCTTTCTTACACAGGTAGTGTTTCTATTGGGTTTTCTGTGAGAGGGTTTTTTGGTTGTGTCTTTGGTAACGGGGGAAGGGCTATGGAGATGGCCCTTTAAGAAGCTACCTGAAAAGCTCCCCCTTTGCCTTTGTCAGATCCACCTCTGACCAGGGCCAAGCCAATCAGTGCCCCTGCGAATTCATGTATTTAAGGGGGGTGCAGGGCACGCCTCGCTCTCTCTCTGGTACCAGCCCTGACCAGCGCGGCCTCAGGTGTGGGTGGCGCAGCCCCGGCCTTGCCCGACTTGGGCTTGGCCGGCCCCAACTGCAACTTAAGCTTAAGCCCCGCTGCAGCTCATCCCCAAAAAAAAGAGAGAGAGCTGGGATCTCCATAACCATTGGAGGAGACCTGCAGCGGAGAAAGGAGTGGAGCCTGAAGAGAACAACTTTGAAGAACACCAAGGTCGGTCTGAAGGAAAGAAAGAGAGGGAGGAGGAGGAGGATGCAGAACCCAGGTTTCCCCTTTGCAACCCGTGGTGAGAGCCGGGTTGACTGGTCATGTGTGAGGGAACTGTGACCATGGGCAGACCCAGATTGGAGTTTTGTGGACTTGGGCTGAAGCAGTTTTGTGTGTGAGGGAAACTGCAAATGTGGACAGACCCATATTTGACTTTTGAGGACCTTTTTTCCCCTATGGGCCAGCAGACCCATACTGGACTTTTGAGGACCTTT
>NW_010183484.1:0-15312 GCF_000695765.1 Mesitornis unicolor
GAATATTGTATCTATCTCTTCGTCCTGGTTATGTCATTGTAGTCTAAGAAATAACGAGCTGCTCAGAATTTCAAAATATTGAAGGTTCTGTAATTTGTTATCCAAGCTACCAGCTCCATTCTCTACAGCTTTAGCAGCTATTTATTTTGAATATAGTTGATAAAAAGAGATCAGTTATATATAATTTAGAACTTTTAGTATATCAGTCCATTTGGGAAACTGGATTAAGTAAAGTGAATAACCCTTTCGGTGCTTCTCTGCTCTTTTTTGAATACCACATCCTTTTAGTTTAAAGGTTCCAGATAAAATTTCAGGCATTACTGGCAATGCCCATTGATGGCAGAAGCTGGAAAACTAGACAATCTCATATCCTGATTTTCATTATTAGCCTTTTTTAAGCATTTAAACAATAAACAAGGAGATTCCAGTATTTCTGTAAAGGTCAGTTTACCCTGATAAAGTATACTCCATGGATTAATCAAGTAAGATACATTTTATCTCACTGCCTACTGGTCAGTTTCATTCAATAAGTTTGTTACAGTGTTTTTGTTTGTGTTTGTTTTTTTTTTTAATGGGGAGAGGATGGTTTGTTGGTTTTTTTGGTTGTTTGGGCTTTTGTTGTTGTAGTTGGTTTTGGATGGTTTTTTGTTTTTTGAGTGTTGCTTGGGAATTGGATCGAGACATCAATCTTAATTCTGAGAGGCCCCTTTTGACAAAACCTGCTTTTATTAGAAAAACAAATTGGTGCTGGCAGAGCATTTGGAAGAAGCTGCTGCTTCCAGCTGCAAAAATATGGACCAGCATGCTGTCACATAATTTATTTCAGAGAGATTATACTATTTTATTACTAAAGATAGCAGGCAATGATTTAACCTTACCATTTTTGGCGATGTTTCAACTGACAACTGTTAAGTCTACAGCAGATTGCTCAGCAATAATGCTGATAAAAAATGGAAGGCATAGTGGATTAGCCCAATTTAAAAAGACTGACATACATTGAATCAGGTTTGTGAAAATTACTTTCATTTACTATTACAAAATAGGTGTCTATTTTGTAATAGTTAATTTATTCCTAGCAATCTTCTCTGAAGTAGAAAGGAACTGTCAACAGCTCAGGCATGTGACTTGAAAACTCAGAATAATCTAATAAATAAATTTAAATAATTAAAAAAAATCTAAATCCACTTACCTATCCATCCGTATATCATGAATTCATATCCTCTTTTCTGACTGTTTACTTTTCTACAACTTTCCAATCTTAGTCTGAGAAGCTAGTTTAGGCCCACTATTATTGCAAAGCATTATTTTCATTGCTATTTATATCTACAGGGATGTCATCAATCACATGAAGTTCTCATAGGTAGGAGAAGTAATATTTAATTAAAAATTCACTATCAATATTAAACCAACTTGAAGAAATTGTTGCAAGCAATAAAACTATCTAGGACTTACTGCCAAGATGATTCTGGAATAAAATCATGGGGCAATGGGTATATTCTAAAGATTAATTTATTGTTATGGTGTTTTCCTTTCAAAACACTCAAAGCACTTCTCATTTATCTTATTTAAGGTTAGATTTTGTTACAGTGGGACTGCTTGTTGACCATATTCAACCTAAGAGAGAAAATTTTAGGCTGTTATACCAAACACCAGAGCTGTAATCAAAATACGGAAAAAACACTCAAAAGACAATTCATCTGATGTGTGACCATATTATCTACCTTGTGGCCATTTTTCAAAAGTCCCAGTTACAAGACAGTACAATATGGGAGAACTGTTCAAACAGAAGGATCCAAGCCTGATCATCATCATCTCATCCAGTTACACCAGCTTTACTGTATGCATGCTGGACAACAGTAAGTTTCATCTCTAGGTAAAATAATGGCAGGAGGTGGGTTTGCTGCCCCAAAACACCCCATCTAAGCTGCACTCCATGTCCGTTTTAGTTTCCTATTAAACCCAGGAAAGTTGAAGCTAAAAACAGGTTGCTTTCCTGACAGCACTGACCATGTTTTTCCTGGAGAACAGACAGGGTGCCAAATATATAGGGTTACTAAATCTCTATGCTACACCACTCCTTGGGAATTCCTAGAGTTAAAAATAATAATGCACTTTCAAATGTCAAAGTTTAGAGAAATGCAGAAAGTAAAACCAGACTAATGAAGTGTAAAACAGATGCAGTATTATTTAAAGGCTATTCAATAAAAATTGTTTAACACCACCCTGGCAAGGAAACATCAGGATCTCTATACTGAATTTCTTCTCACATAACAATTAATGTTCACTTTGATTACTCAACATTTAAGCACATATTATTTTTATCTCAACATTCTTATAATGCTAATAATGAATATCTTACACCTGCTACTTTTCTTTCACACTGACTGCATGTGACTAATTGTGGGCTGAGAACACAGTAAACCTCACCTGGCCTGCTAAAATGAATGGGAAACAAAACATCCTTACTTGACTCTGGATAAGCTCAATACAAAAGTTACCCTTTCTTTCTACATTGTCTATCCATTATAACAGTTGGAGTTTTTTTCCAAAACAAAAAACACGTATGAAATATCTATAGTTCATAATTTAATACAAACATGTGCATAGGCTTAGCCTGAAAAGGGAGGTCATTCTCCCAAAGTGTCCATCCAGTAACTGTCAGCTGCCTGGCTGTGTTCTACAACATTATTACTAGTTGTTTGTATTACATAAGGAAGAATGTAGGGTGAAATTGTAATGGATAAATTATAAACTCTTCAAATTAAACCCAGGTTGCTCAATCAGTATTACCTGTATCAAACTAGTTAGATTGTCTACTTAAATTGCAAAACAGACTATCGTCTGTTTTCTATCTATGTGCAGGCCAGGCTTGGGACTTAAAAGAATGACTGAACCTTCACATGGTACAGCAAAAGAAATGTTAAATGACAGGATCATCTAATGTCTTGTAATATGCAAGCACATTTCAAGCTCTCGATAAAAGAGACAGGAGGTTACTGTGAATGAAAGTAGGAACACTTCCAAATGTCTAAATTAAAACTTTAGGTTTTCCAGTAACTAGAAAGAAACGATTTTCCTGCTAAGCCAAGGAGTCCAAAATTCATGTGTAGGGCCTCAGATATCCTTGTGTAAGAGTTAGCATTTTTTTTTCCTTTTTTAAAAAAGGAAAATTAAGATTCTTGACCAGTTCCCTATAATTAAATATTCAGTTTGTGAGAAAAAAAAAATCTAACATAAGATTTAGGATAAAAGCATAAGAATTATCAAGGGTGAATGAAGCACTAGTTATATTCTGATGTTTTTATTTTATCAAGAAGAAAATATCCTTGGAGAGGACATTTAGTGTTCAGTCCCATAGCCAGTCACTCCTGCAAACTAATCATTTTTTTTTGTAAAATTCAGACGTAGTTTGTGATTGCAGTAAAAAACAAAAGGCAATTCAATACAGCAAATAGTAACTCTAGCATCTTTAAATGCTGGGAAATAGCCTAAAAAGTATTCTGCTTAAAATGTTATATATATGGAAATTTTTTTCTTTATAAGTAATGAACACAGAGCTTCTCTGTCTCCATCAATTTAATTTAGAATAATCAGCATTATTACTATTAACATATTTCTCTTGAACCACTGGATATTATCTACTATTAAAAATATATTGTTAATGGAAGGACAGAGTGTCAGAATGACAGAACGCAGTAGCTCCTCTTGTACTACTGAATTGCATGCCATTTCTGACAAAAATGGGTTAATCAAAAGCACACATTTGTCTCTACTAGAAAGGATTCAGTTATTAATATTGCCCAAACATTCTTCTACTAAATGTTTTAAGAGAGGATGCTAAACAAATTGATTTTTTTTCAGCATTATGAAGTTCCTCCATCTCACAAGTTTCACCTAAGCACTGCACTAATGCAGTCCCATGGTTTCTGGACTTCAGCATGACCAGTAATAAATCTTTTCTGCAAAAAGACTTGGTAAACCAACAGTAATATTCAAATTACTATTCTGTCTCCAAATAAGTAGGACAGAAAAAGACAGGAGGGTTCAAGAATTCAGGAGGAAGATTTGACTATGATCTTAAAATACATAAAATGCTGTTACAAGAAAGAAATGCAATAATTATTTACAACTTTTGTTTTAACCTGTGTATGCTACATCTATGCCTAGGTGTTTGGAATGTGAAGCATCCCCTCAATGGTCAACTGAAAAATCATAGAAAAGTTTGGGTTGGAAGAGACCTTAAAGACCATCCAGTCCAACCCCCTGCCATGGGCAGGGACACCTCTCACCAGACCAGGTTGCCCAAAGCCCCATCCAACCTCACTTTGAAAATTTCTGACTTAACAGGTTTATCCTACCCCAAACTGGGGACACACATTTTTTCCTTACTAAAAAACTAAAGGGTTTTACTAAAAAAACCCTGTCTTGGTATCTGTCACAGACAGACTTAACCTGGAGCTCTGTTATATTGTGGAGCACTCTCACTCTGTGCTCCTTTGGGTACGTCTGTTTCAAGCTGCCAAGGATCTGCTACCATTTTGCTTTTTTGTCTTATGATACACTAGAATTGCTGTAGGGTACTATCTATAATATATATTTCAGTCAAAACAAATAAATGTTGATTTGTGTTACAACACAGTATTTTATTTTCCAAGAGCTGGAATTGACTGGAACAATGAAAGAATAATTTAGTTCTTTATTTAATTCTTACCTGAGAAGAATATGTGTGACCATCTGATCCACAAACAGGATTGGTATAAACTACTGGACACTGCTTGCAGTTTGATGAAATGGGACCACCCCTCCACTGTTTATGGCCTAAACCAGCCTCTTTCATACTGTAAGTAAACAAAAAGTATGTAATTCTGATAAGCAGTAGTAAAAATTGAACATATTCAGGGTATTCTAATAAGCCTTTACAAACAGTAAGTCATATAATTTCAGCCATCAAGTTTTCCTCTAAGAGCTGCCACAGTCTTTGTTATACACTCGCTCACCTTTGTACATTACTCACTGTAGTGATACTTGATACCTGTCTATTATTTCACTTTCTGAGACATCTTAGTAGAAAAAGATTATTAAGATGATGTTTTAGTGACTGTTACTCTTATTGATCAGGGAAAGATACCTGACCTTTGTGGTACTAACTTTTTTTTTTGTTGCTATTAAATAGTATGAAAGGAGCTGTTGTATTAATCCTGGTGTTTAAGGAGGTAACATTTAAGTATTGAAAAACTATATCATAAGTAAGTCTACAGAAACAGGTAGGTAGTCCTTCAGAGTACTATTTGCCTTACTTCGACCACTGCCCTTCACAGCTTACATTTCATAAATTCAGACTCTAGTACCCAATGTAAAATTCATAGGAAAAAAAAAAGGTAATCCACTTGAGCACAGAATTGATCTGCATAAGCGTGTATGTGTATGCTTACAAAACACAGATACAGCTAGAAGGATCTTTTTAACACAAGAAAAAAACTACACTGGATCAGATTAAAAGACTGAAATAAGTTAATTATTTTTCTCAGAATACTCTCCTAGCCTTCAGTAATTTGTGGCATATGGCCATCCACAGACAAACGTTTTCTTTCTGTAGTTTTGAATTAATTTTTATTCATAAATTCTTCCAATTGCTTTTTGCAACTATGAAAGCATTTAGCAGCCACTGTATCCTGAAACAGCTGTTTTATGAGAGCTGACTGATTCATAGACTGACCTATAATATGCTTTATATATTAATAGCTTCCATATAAATAAGAAAATACAACAATAATGCATGATTTTTATACTGCATTTTCTGCTTGGAATCTTAACAAAGAATCTATGCTTAGAATACAGCAATGACTTATCAGGACATACTCAAGTAGTAAATGTTCAAGATTATTTTATAAAAAACTCAAATCAAATCTTTAATGGAGCAGAAGTCTTTCAGCTTGGTTCACCTACAGATAATAGAGAACTATTTTGCTAATTAGTCATGAACCACTGTTTAGAAGAACTTGTATGGAATAATAAAAATAAATGAAATTATAAATTAAATTATAGAAAATCTCTTCATCCTCTGTTTTTATGATGTGCAGATAAAAGGCTAAAAGTACACACCTAACAGTAAACTGGTGATTATCAAAACCAAAACCCCATTTCTCAGATATGCCAATGTTTTTATGTTGCTCATAATTTTGGCTGTACATACGGTCTTTAAGAAGGAAAAAAAAAATCATATATGTTATAAAAGTTTACATTCAGATTATAGTGCGTGGCAAAATTTTGAACTGCACAGATTTTTTTCAGCGTAAACAGGAACATAAATTGTCATACACAGAAATTATCCATTACTGCTGAAAAAGCCAGTAATAGCTTCAATTACATGAAGCACAGCAGGTGGTAAAACATCTGTTAAAGAAGTTTTTATGTCCATCAGGAAGTATAAAAAAAAAGGAAACAATTTGAACATATCACCCTAGCCAATAATAAATTAACTGCATTAATAAATTAAATTTCCAGTGACTGGAAAAGTGAAACATAACTCCCATTTCTAAAAAGGGATGAAAGCGAGCCAGGGAACTACAGGCCAGTCAGTCTCACCTCTGTGCCCAGCAAGATCACAGAGTAGATCTTCCTGAAAGCTATGCTAAGGCATATGGAAAATGGAGGTGACCGGTGACAACCAACATGGTTTCACTAAGGGTAAATTGTGCCTGACAAATCTGGTACCATTATATGATGGGGTTACAGCATTGGTGGATGAGGGAAGAGCAGCTGATGTCATCTACCTGGACTTGTGAAAAGCATTTAACACCAACCTACACAACAGCCTTGTCTCTAAATTGTAGAGACATGGATTTGACAGATGGACCACTCAGTGGATAAGGAACTGGCTAGATGGTTGCACTCAGAGAGCTGCGGTCAATGGCTTGAAGTTTAAGTGGACACCAGTGACAAATGGTGCTTCTCAGAGGTCAGTATTGAGACCAGCACTGTTTAATATCTTTGTCAGCGACATGGACAGTGGGATCGAGTGCACCCTCAGCAAGTTTGCAGATGACACCAAGCTGGGTGGTGCAGTTGAAATGCTGGAGGGAAGGGATGCCATCCAGAGGGACCTGGACAGGTTGGAGAGGTGGGCCCATGCCAACCTCATGAAGTTCAACAAGGCCAAGTGCATGGTCCTGCACCTGGGTAGGGGCAATCCCAAGCATGAATACAGACTGGGCAGAGAATGGCTCAGGAGAAGGACTTGAGGGTGTTGGTCAATGAAAAACTCAACATGAGCCGGCAACGTGCACTTGCAGCCCTGAAGGCCAACCACATCCTGGGCTGCATCAAAATAACCGTGACGAAGCAATGTGATTCTTTCCCTCTACTCCATTCGTAAGACCCCATCTGCAGTACTGAGTCCAGTTCTGGGGTCCCCAACACAAGGACACTGAGCTGTTGGAGTGGGTCCAGAGGAGGCTCATCAAGATGATCAGAGGACTAGACCACCCCCCCTATGAGGCCAGGCTGAGAGAGTTGTGATTGTTCAGCCTGGAGAAGAGAAGGCTCTGGGGAGACCTTATAGCAGCCTTCCAGTAAAGGGGGTCTACAGGAAAGCTGGGGAGGGACCTTTTACCAGGGCAGGTAGTGACAGAACAAGGGGGAATGGCTTTAAACTGGAGGAGGGTAGATTTAGACTAGATATTAGGAAGAAATTCTTTACTGTGAGGGTGGTGAGACACTGGCACAGGCTGCCCAGGGAAGCTGTGGATGCCCCCTCCCTGGAAGTGTTCAAGGCCAGGTTGGATGGAGCTTTGAGCAACCTGGTCTGGTGGGAGGTGTCCCTGCCCATGGCAGGAGGGTTGGACTGGATGATCTTTAAGGTCTCTTCCAACTCAAACCATGTCATGATTCTGTGAAATAACAATCCTTTCTGCTAAGCTGCATCATTTGAAGACTCCATACAAACCATTTTGTTTCTATTATAATAAAAAGCTAAGTTGAACTGTATCTCTGCTTATGTACATTATATAATAATAATCTATTACTGCTTCTCTTGCTTGAGAGTTTTCCACTCATAAACATGAGCTCACTCCAGCATAATTTGATCATGTGACTTCCTCTTACTTTTTGTTATTTTTACAGCTCACAATTTTCCAGAAGTGCCCCAGTAGCCTGAGGTTACTTGCAAGACTGGAGTCTCAACTATATACCTGATGCAATTTCTGTTTTTCTGAGATACAGTAACTTTAAAAGGCTGCATAAATCAATTGCAGAAGTTCCAGACATCAACAGGGAGAATTCTATTGACATCAGCAAAATCCAGAAATTGTTAGCAGGATTTTTGAGACACACAGCGGCTGTAGGGTGTAGAAGTTTAAAACACATCAAAAGAAAGGACTAGTGCTAATTACAGGGTTTCAGCATACCTGCGCCCTTGTATATGCTCCTCAGTGAAGTTTAAATACAAATGTAGGGCGGGGGCAGGACAGGGAGAAAAAAAGCCCTTTTAGATGGAGAAAAATAGATGAGTAAAAACACCTTAAGGAAGGAAAAGAATGATGTGTATCAGGAAGGAGAGGCATGAAAAAGATGGAAAATATTTCACGTAGACAGATAGATTACCTTCTCTCAAATAACCTCTTTGTTAGGCTTTTAAATACAGGCTGTCCCAGGGTACTCATTTAGGGTGAAAAGAGTTAAGTTTCCTGATATACACAGAACTTACCTGAGACCTTCAGCGGATTACGCTCATAAAACAAAATCTTGTTTTTTATTTAACTAATAAGAATTTTCTACAAAACAGAAATATCTGTGTTTTTCCAAACTTGGAATGGAAGGTATAATGATAAATAAATTATAAATAATGATATTTTGAAGTTATCAATCCAGAGATACCTGGTCATCCAAATGCTTTGGATGAACATCGGTTCAGAAGCTTTAGTATAATGATACAGAAACTAGACTCTGTATTATGAGAGCTGCTGAACACCTGATTTTTGTCAGTCACTGCGATGACAGGCAAATGTGAAAAGTCAATTTAAGATATTTTTAATAGTACTTATGGTAGGTATTTGCATTTCATAAAATATATTAATAATGCCTTTTACTCATGTACTCAGACATTACCTTTCACCATTATTTAACTGCAACAGATTTTTATTTTTTATTTCACAGCTAGGCAATGAACTTACATACAAACTATTGACATGGAAATAACTGATAAACTACTGTGATGATATAAATCATCCTGAATTAAGATCATCGGTGTATGCCCACAACATAATGAAATAAGATACAGAAAGACTGCTTAACTGCAATGTAAATAATTTGTTACCAGTTACTTGAGATATGCAGACAAAGCATTTTTACATTTTAAAATGTTAGAGGAAAACAAATAGGAAACAAATCAGTTACTTCACTATTAGAAATCACTTTTCCTTTTATCTTCCTTGTATTTATTATTTTTCAATTCAATATAAAAGAAGAAAACTCAGATCACTGCAACTTGCAGTTACTAAAATTACACTATTTAATTTTGTGATTCTACTGCAATCACTATGGATGTTCTTGCACGTTTTAGTACTTTACCACAATAAATATATGATGCCACGTAAAAGTAAATCTCTTCCACTGACAAATCTTATACTTTTAAATTTCCTGAAAAGGGCTTTGGGATCTGTCTAGTAATAAAATTACTACTACTGAATAAACAAGCTCCACTTTATCTGACATCATTGACACCTAAAGGGTAAAATTAAATATATGGGTTTAATTTACCAGTAATGCTTGTGATTGCATTAATTTGTATACACCAAATTGTGCATACACTTTTAGACTGCATATGCAACTGCATGCCTAGAAACATGATTAGCCAATCTGCCCAATTGCTCTAGCCTATGTACCTGTTTGCATACATAAACTTACCTTCCTGTATACACACTGATCGTGCCTCCAAATACTTTGAGAATGCTTAATGTAACCCACTGAAAATTTAGCTGCAAGCAACTCCTCTGCAACATGATTTATTTAATGCTATCTATAAAATGCACATGTCCAATTCATTTGAAAAAATGTTACTTTATATTTTGTTTGAGAATCTTTAAACACAGATCTTCAAATAACAGAGTGACATAAACAAATCTGAGTTACTAAAAACATAATCTTTCAAAGAACTCTTGTAAATCTTCTCTGAAAACTAAATTTACATTTTTTTACAGATTTTAGAATTATTCCAATTTAGAGACTGCCTGATTATGTTTCGCCATCGCCTTTGGGCGACACAATCAGGCTATGTCAGATTAGCATAATCAGAAAAAGACCACTTGTATTCCAAAATCTAATTTTCTTTCATTAGAATTGACTGGATTTCCTTCAAAGCCCCCTTTTCATGTGGAAGTATCCTGGAAGAAAACGATACCTGTTTCTTTCAAGTGTCAAAAGAAACCAAGACATTATTGCCAGTCTCTATGTGTACATGTTTACACATGCATGTGAGATTATATAAATTCAGTTATAATTTTTTCCCCAGCATCTGCACTCAAGACATTAGATTAGAAAATTATGCACGATCTATCATTTTTGTCAGGAGCACTAAGCATACATACTCAGTATTATTTCACAATTTAGAAGAATATTTTTTCTGTGTGTGTAAAAAAGAAAATGCTATTTACTTATTTGCACTAGAGAAGGAAAATCAGTAGACATCTTAAAGATACAAATTCTTACTACCTCCTTCCACCTACATATATTATTAAAAAGATAAAAAGTTTTAAAGTAGTTTTTTGCCTTGTTGTCATACAGCTTCATTATTTTCAGAATCATAATGCATTTTGCCAGGCAAAGAAACCAGTATTTTGTTCTTAATATCTATATAATAAACTAGTTTCAATGCAAAACAGCCTTAGGTATTAAAAAAAAAACCAACAAACAGTTTTAAGTAATGCTGCTGAAATTTCCTGGAATCGTATTTGCTTCATTTTGATTGCGTGAAGTTAGCTAGTATAGCATTTCAATGAGACAGAAAAGCAAAGAATGAATTTGCTCATTATTTAACTTATCTGCAGTTGCTGAGAGGTGAAATGGACCTAATATATGAAAAGTTGACTGCAGTGTCATACCAACCTTATTTTCCATTAGGTTGGCAAATGATACAGGCTTCAAGGAGTAACTTGACAGAAATTATTATGTAAATCACAAGGGGAGGTGGGTGGTGAAGATCTGAGATGTTAAATTATAAAAAGTGCCTATTAGAGATATCAATACTGTATTACTCTTTTTTAGAAAAAGGTTATCGGCACAAAGTAGACCAAAGATTTTTCTTAGGACCTTTCAAATTGCTATACTCGTAATGCACATAGTTAGACAATGATTAGCACATATTTTTCTAACACACTTAAAATATAAATTATTTTAGAAATACAATAGAAGAAACAACATTTTTAAAAAGCTTGAGTCAAAATCATCACGTTATCATAGTTTTCTGATCAGAACTGCTATACAGTCAGTCACATCTTTAGGAGACATAGAGCTACAAAAAAGACTGTAAAGAGAATCCAAATTACCTAAGTGAAGAAAAAAAAAAAGAGACTTAAGGCAGGCAATCAGCAGATAATGGGCAAATGAAAGAAAAGAAAGCCTGGCTTAGTGAGACAGACTTAAAAAAAAATAAAAAAAGTAATCAAAGATGTTTCTAACAAGGCCCCTGTCTTCCAGATAGTAGTCAATTATGTATATATGGTGTTAAAAAAGCTAGTCCATGGTAAGAGAATTCTATTGAAATGTGAAGGAAAAGTTGACCTCCGTGAAAAGAAGTTCCAAATATTCTTTCAAAATTGTAAGGAACAGTAGCTCTTTTGAGCTCAACATCTCGGAGTCCTCCATTCATTCGCCTAGTCTTTAAGAAGTTCTGATTAAAAACTTTTATTTTCAGTTAAAGATGAAAGACAGGAAAAGGATGTTCAAATATTGCCTACACACTACAACAGAATATAAACTTGTTAAATGATTAAGAAGATGGTTGTACTAGACGACATAGCAAGTATCAGAATACTTCTCTCTTCCCTCCATAAATATAAATTCCCTTCCTTCCCAGCTGATACTATTCCTGAACACCCTAGGAAAATTAGTAAAATCTAGATGGCAAAACCAAGTACATTCTTCACACTCCTCCTTTCTTTCACTTCTTCTTCCAGCACGGACCCCAGACTATGAAGACAGCACTCTCTGGAGTCCCAGTTCTAAACACCATGATTTGTCCATTGTTATTTAACACATTATACACTGTATATAAATGCCTGTGTTAGAAAGTTGGAAATATAACGAATTTCCTCTAAAGTCCAGCATTACTTATGGATATGCCTACTGCATTATGCAGATCATTACTGCAAATGATCTGACTTAGTTCCATGCATTTCCTATATATCTAACTAGAAACTGTCACATCCACATATCTGAAGTAGATTTTGCTTGGCAAATACTGGAGATGTGAAAAACATTCATGCATACCACAGACTATGATGTTATGTATGTCACGGAAACCACTGCACTAAAAGTTTTCTAAAGATAGAGGCACAAGTTGACTCTCAATAGGAATATCTATAGTAACTCTATTACATTCTGTTTAAACTAGCAGATATGTAAGTTATATCAATAAAAGAAAGTGAGGCACATGAGCACAAACAAATTATGTCTCTAAACAAACAGCTTGATTAAGTCTCTAAATTATGAGACTAACAAATTAATATTTACCATTTTGAATACTCCATGATTTGAACACAACAAATATTTTTTGTTTGTTTGTATGAACTGATATAAAGTATTGTTGAAGATAACGAACAAGACTGATCTTCCTATAGAATATCAGAATTATAGATGTTAAAATATTTTAACGCCAGAAATGATTATTTGCTTGAAAACTGCATAAGATCAAAACCATAGTCTCACCTAGTGATACAGGAAATATCCTTCATCTTTTTCTTTTATCACTTCAGAATACATACTGAACTACTTAGTTGGTGTTGCAGTTTAACCCAGTAAGCAGCTAAAATATCTTCCAGTTTGTTTGCTTGCCCTCCCGCCTCCCTGGTGGGATGGGGGAGAGAATCAGGAGATTAAAAGTAAAGAACATCAATTGAGATAAAGACCATTTAATAACTAAAACAATCGAAACTTAAATAATAATAATGATGCTAATTAATTGTAACAAGAACAGGAACAATTATAATAAAGCAATCAAAATGACATTAAATTCACAAACATCAGCCACTGGCAACAGGCCAACGACAATGCAATAAGGGCGGGGTAAGCCTCGGAAACGGAGCACCATCACAAAGGAGAAGGGAAGGGATTGAAGGGGTGAAGAAGGAGGAAGGCTGCTGAAGTGGTCATCCCCTGCAAGCTCCCCAGTTTACGAGTGTAACATTTATGGGACAGTATACATCTTTATTGGTCAGCCTGGATCATACCCGGATCATCTGTCCTGGGACACTTATCTGAAGGTCCCAGGCTCTTGCTTTCTACCCCTTTTTCTTGTGCAGAGAGAAGAAAACAAAAACAAAACCAAAAACAAACTATAACCACAGGTGCAGGTGAAATCTTGGAAAAAACATAAATATCTGCCAGTGAAAATGAAAATGATAACTTTATCAGAGAACACTGCACTTTCATCAAAATTCCAGCTCTGGCTGAAGCATTAAATGGGAATTCTACAACTCAATCCCAGCAAAACCAGGACAGTGGATAACCAGATCAGAGGACAGCAGAGTCCGGGGGGGTTTGTTTGTTTTAATAAGAAAGCCACACATTTAAGTAATTTTCTGTATGACTTCTGTGAATTTTTGATAATTTTTTGCCTTTTATTCTTGTCTATTCCACAAATCCTATTCAAGCCACAGAAGTTATGAAAACTTTAGATTCACCCTCTAAGGGTGAGAGTTGAGCATGAACCATCTTCTCACTGCCTCTAAGAAGGAAATCTGGACATGCAGGTCAACAGAGCACCAAAGCACACTCCATCACTCTTGTAGTTTGGACCATCAGAATAAAGAAGAATGGCACATATTTCACAGTTAACTCACAGCTAACTGCCTAGCTTTCCTTCTAAGGACTGTGCATTTGATATGGCATGGCTAAATAACCTTGGCTCAAACTTCTGAGGAAACTACTAAATTGTTACATGTTACTTTTCTTTTTAAAGACCAAAACCAGATCTCTTTAGTCAATGAAAGAAATGTTAAAAACTAGATACAATAACCAGACGATTGTGTCAAGTCTTACATTCTCATAGTTTGTTGATCAAGAAACTAAAAAGCCCCAAATAACAAGGAAAGTGCAATAATGAGATTTGGTTAGTGTCATTTAAATGTGGCTCCTATGTATTCGCATGTTTCATATTTGCAAACCTGTAGGGTTGAGTATTGGTTTAATTTTTTAATGATTATGTATCAATTATTGAGAGAAAAGTCAAAGTTATTAATTCAGAGACTGTTTTGCACAATATATTTTTTAATCTGCCTTTGATAGTCCAATTACAAATATAGTTCTCACCAGAAAGCATCTTAATGCCTATGATTTATAAAAATAACTGAGTGAAGAAAAATAACTGAAACATAAAAAAAAATTAAAAAAGAAATTAAAATAAATGAAACATAGTCAAATAACTAATAAACAATTCAAAGCCCAAAGAAGACAAATAGTTACAATATTTTGATTAATATTACTATTAGAATGGCCACTCCTACAAGATTTATTATTTTATGTTGAGTATAATTAAAGAATAGTTTTCACTAGAAAACAGTTAATTTTCTTATTGGCTTAAAACACTGTCTGTCATAAAAATATTCTTCTGCCATTATAAAAGTAGACATATTCCACTCATCACACTCAGAAGTTTGCAGAGTGATTCTCATACCATCTATCTCATTGCCTTGCAAGTTGCAAGCTGCAATCTCGCTGCCCTTGCTCCCAGCTCTTTCTTCCCTCAACATGGGATCAGTCACAGCATCTTCTTGAAAATGAAGACAGAAAAGGAGAAAGAAAAAGTCCATTTAGAAGCTTCACAGTAATCAGTATCTAAAAGATTGGATTTTCAATTTTGCTCTTTAGTATTATCATCACAAAGGTCTGCTGTGGCAATCACTTGAACTTGAAAGCCTGCAGGATGCCTAAAACTTCTGTTTCTTTGAGTATTTACAAGTTTATTTGCATTCTTCAGAACTTTATATTCAGCTCTTTAGGTAGGGTTAGAGATAGAACAATAATAATCCATTTCAAAAGAACATTTTTCCTTCTGAATAGCAAGTAGTCTTTTACGAGGATATAATGAGGTGGATGGAT
>NW_010183485.1:0-268 GCF_000695765.1 Mesitornis unicolor
AGAGGGCTGGCACATGCCCCGGCTGATGGCCTAGTCCTGACTTGGCCATGCCCGAGGCACCCTTCAAGGTCACTGACGTGGTGGTGGCCTCTTGCTGGCTGGAGATGCCTCAGTGGTGCTGGCCCTCCTCTTTGGGGGTCGCTGTGGCCCCCCAGGGGAGCGCTCACTGCCCTGGTGGGAAGTGGAGGGCCCTGGCACAGCCTCTCCTGGCTCCTCCTGCAGCTCTTCTTGCTCTGCCGAGGTGGCAACGGGAGGAGAGGGCTGGCTG
>NW_010183485.1:369-997 GCF_000695765.1 Mesitornis unicolor
GCCGCTCCTTGGGAAGCAGTGGGTCCAGCGGCACCCGCGGGGCTGCCCTCCTGCTCCCTGGCAGCACGGGTGTCCTGCTGGCCCAGCAGATGATGGGCCTCCCTGATGAAGCATTGCACGGCGACACGGGCAAGCTCTTGCACAAATGCTTCCGATTGGTGCTGGAGGAAAGGCTCCAGCATGGTGGCCAGCTGCTCTTCATCTATCCCATAGAGAGGCAGCATGGCCATGAGGAAGAACTCCACCATGTCTTCGTCCGTCTGGTTGTTCCTGCAGATATGCCTCAGCCTTCGTCGGACCTGGCGCAGCAGAGTCTGGAGGAGTGTTGGATGGCTGCAGAAAACCATCACCCATTCCACAGGCTGGAGACCGCCCACAGGACGTCTGGGCACCTGTTCCGCAGCCCTCCGTCGGGGTGCTCCAGGGTGATCAAAGTCTTGGTCAGCGGGGTGCCTGGGTGCTCCTCCCTCTTGGCGAACACCACCTGAAGGTGTGAGGATGTGCTCCTCAAAGTCATCGTCCGCCTGCACCGAGTGCACCACGGACACCATCCTCCCCCTGCAAAGGGGGCACTTGGGGTTGCTCTGGGCCCACCGCAGGATGCAGGGGCAGCAGAAACGGTGGAGGC
>NW_010183486.1:0-11603 GCF_000695765.1 Mesitornis unicolor
TTTATATATTTATATTTATATATTTATAAAGAGTTAGGAGAGACCTGGTGGCAATTCTGATAAACGGTCATTTTGACACTTTAACATGCTATTCTGATGTCTTGGTGGTTTTCTCCTGCTAGTAAGTAACACCTTCTTGAGATGGCTGTTTCACTGTCTGCATGGCCTTTGGATTGATGAATCTACTATTTGACAAGTATCTGGACAAAAATATGCTTTAGACAGCTCTTGTTTCCCATGTCATCTATCCAAAACTCAGTGCACCATTCCGAGTTTCCCCCTCACACGCTGAGCATTATTTTAATCCAGGATCAAAGGCTTCACAGATATGGTGCTGCTGCTTTGACTTTCAAAAAGCTGCAGTAACTGAATGCTTAAATGTACCAGGCAAGAGGCATTTTGATGGGAGTCGCTGACTTGCACGAGTCTCTGCCCATTGCTTTCCAGTCTGCACAAAAACACAGCGTAGGTGATCAGCAAGACAGAAATGCGGTTCACCTTACCACGTGTCACTTAGGCATTATTTTAGTTCAAATATCAGTCATATGAAAAAAAAATGAAAACAAATAAACAAACAAAGAAAAACTGTGCAAATTGCAAAGTTGCTGCTGAATACTCAGCACAGGAGTACTGCAGGACTTCTCCCTTCGAAATAGGCTTAGGTGGATCCTGTGTAGGATTTGAGGTTCAAATATCCCTTTCAATTCAACAGCCAAAAGCAGCAACTAGTACAAATAAAGTGGTGTACTCAGATGATCGGAAACATGTATGAGCAGTGTCAGATAGCTGCAATGAAGAGGGTTAGTTCAAAACCAAATGGTCAGTTACTGCCTTCACAGTTCCCAGCTCAGCAGACAGCGGAGAAACCTTTCACACAGAAGCTCTGCTTTTGTAAGGCAGAAATGCCAGGGTTAGGCTTTCTCCTTAATTGTATCAGATGTTAGGGAAAATGTCAGGGTTGAAATTACATGTGGAAGTAGCTCTTTTTATGAGGTTTCTTGTGGCAAACAAATTAGCACTACTTGGAGTGCTGACTGGTGCTATAGGATAACCAGAGTAATTAAAACAGGAAAAAAAAAAGGAAATTTCAGATGTCTTTCCTTCATATAGCCCATTAACTCAAGCACTGGCAGGTGCCAGTATTAATTCTGCAGTTCCTTCTCCTTTCTTTAGTTTCAGAAATAAGCCTCACTAAACAAGAAAGAAAAGAAGCAATGGTGCAGGCTGTAAAGGCTTTATAATTACACTAGAGGGAAACAGATGAGAAAGTGCTGACTACATATTACAACATCTGAGATCATACTACACCAAAAAGCTGCCCAGCCTGTTGTGTACAATGGTGAGAGGAAACCAGCAAACTTTGTAACAGAAGCATTAGTGCTGAGTGAAAAGAGTGCTCTCTGATTTATTTCAGCATACATCAATTAAAAATGCCTATCTCCTGAGGCTTACGGAGCAGAGGAACCTCAAATGACAGCAAGTCTCCGCATCCACACAGGAACAAAAAAAAAGAAAAAGAATCAATCAAATAATGTGCCTGTGGTTCAGCTGGGATGTCAGCACATTTGTTAAGATTTCACTGCCAGCCATGTCCAATTTATCTCCACTGACTGGGCACTGAAACTGTCATAGAGCAGATTGTAAACCTGCTCAAAATACATCAAACGTCTTGCGAAACAACAAGAAGTTCATCAGGAGAAGAGATGTTTTCATATATCATGCCAGTTGGGCACCCATGTCACATAAATCAGCCCAAACTTTTAGCCATGCACAACAAAGTTTCTTTCTTTTTGCTGTCAGTAAGCGACAGAGTTATAAAGTGCAGGAAATGATCCTTGCACATAATCTCATGCAACATTGCACTTCAAGGTTCTAAGTTAGTGGTTTAATAATAACTCTTCAGCCAAAGTACCTAAATTGCCTAAAAGGTGTCTTCAACATGCAATCTCATACTGATCTCATTATTCAAATATTCTGTAAAAAAATCTCGTTTCCTCCCCTTTTTTCCAGGCTGAGGCTTTTGTTCAGGACTACAAGTGCACTTATTAACTTTAAACATCTCTGCATATACATCAAGCTGTTCTACATAATTAGGTTCTGTGGATTTAGAACATCATGATTTTTCTCCAAGCCAGGCATCCCTACTCTAGCATGTCTCAGGAATGCTAAAGAAAGCAGTTTCTTGTATAACTTGGGTGTTTGCAAATGCCCTCTCTTTCGGGAAAAGTGAAGATTAGCCTTCTCAGAACCATGCGCCTGGTGAGAAGTGCTAATGATGGAACATTAAACTGCTAAGGGTATCTACTCACATCATGGGAGCTAGGGGTTTGATTTGCTTGCTGTGCCAAACATTTTTCCTCTCAAACAAATAACTACAAAAACAACAACAAAAGTGAGTCCATCATTGTCACCGACTCAAGTCCGAGTCTCTGAGCATGCCACCTGGTTTCATCCATTTTCCCAGCTTTGAAATAAGGCCTTCAAATGCCTCCAAGACATCATGTCCTGTAAGCAGAAGGCTTTACTATTTCCTAATATTAAAAGAGCTCATCTGTGAAAATCCCTTCTTGTGCATAAGGTGCTTGTTAAGCTATTCACTTTTACAAGAAATAGTTCAATTTATTTTAACTCTACTGAATTTTTTATATACTGAATTACATTCAGTTATGTGGTCAAATGCCACAAATTGGATATTCTCATGGATGATGCAAAAAGGATATATTCCTTTTACTTTTTATTGCTTTGCAAAATTACAAAAATGTGTAGCATTCTGGGTCACAGAAAATCAGCCAAGCTCCCAAAAATTTAGCTTCCAAAGCAAAAACTTGTGCTGGTAGACTACATTCTAGTTCATATTATACTTCTTAAAAAGCAAAAGCATTACAAAATTCAAGTGGCCAGAAGTTGAACTTCGAGAGAAGACATTATCCTTTTATACCAAATAACTTTATCAACGTGCATTCAATCATACACATATGCCCAAAAATGCTGTAATATATTTTACAAAATTTACAGATAAGATGTTGTAAATTATACTCAGGTGCAGAAAAGAAAACCTACCCTTCTCCCCACCAAGAAACTTGACTTCAAAAATTACAAGACTAGTTCATTCAAATCAAGAATTCAGCTTTGCTTGGGGATAAGATAGAGGTCTTCCAAGTAAAATATTCTTTTGTGTGTATAAATATATTTTTTCCCTAACAGACAAAGCAGACAAGGCATTTCTGAGAAGGTCACTCTATGTGTAGAGGGGAAAACTACTGATTTCTCTCAGGCAAAGCTTGGACTAAAGCTTAAATAACAAATCATTCCCCTCAAGACCAAACTAACAGTATAGGTAAGAGAAAAGTGAGATTAAACATGTTCCTTTATTCAAAGCTCTTCAGAAAACTACTTTAACGAGGGAGTTTCAGGGTCAAAAAAATACCTTCAACAACACAGTTCTTTGGTGAGATGCAGTCTATTTACACAGGCAGCCTAACACAGAAAATTAAAGGAATTCATATTACAGTCACGAAATAACATTTTCTAATTAAAGCTTTCTGTATGAATTGAAAAACAATTTTTTTTCAAATTTAAAGCACTCAGTTTTGTATTAAAAAGTTAAATAATTTCACTCAGAGTATACATTTATCATAATTAAAGGTTCTACCATGAAAAAATATTTTTCTGGTAACAGAACTCTGGAATACTATTTCTAACCAGCAGCAGCCATATGCATAGATATGCATAGCAGCCTCTATGCATAGATTTATGCTTATGTTGCCACATATGTGTTTCCACAGCTTTGCAAATCCCATGTGAAGAAAATGCAGCCTATGTATGGCACAGATGTTACTAGTCCATGTTTGATTTCTCATTGAGTTCCCACCCTATGCCTATATCCTTTCTAACAAGGAGAAATTTATTATAGCCTTGGCTTTGTAGAGGCAAGGTTGCATTTCATCAGGAAACCTAAAATCCTTATCAGTAAGCCAAACGAGAGACACAGTTCAGCACAGGCAGATCCTTTTCTTTTTTATGCATTCATACGCAGGTCCAAACTGATCAAAATTCTTAAATTTTTTTCTAAGAGTTACCTTTCTAAGATGGTAGCTATCACCGTCACCATATTTTTATAAATGCTTTAAAATAAAACACAGTTCATACCAATAGTCAATGGTAGAAACTACTACAGACCTCTTGACACCAAGTATTTTACATCTGACATAATGACAAGTCTTCTGATGTTACAGCTGAGGCCTTAATTTTCCATCAGGTATTTACATCAGAAAGCCCCTGTGGCTCTCTAAAGAGTCAGCTGGAGCAAGGCCATGTAAAACATATATTCAGAGGCTTCTAAAACGTCACAATTTCATTTCAAATGTTTTGTCTTGGGTTTTGCTGCTGTATATATACCTGTGTGATAACACTCCTGTGTGTGGTTGTGGGGTGCTCTGCATGTCCATAGACCAGATCAACAGCCCTCTCTCCCGCAGGAGACTGCAGAGAGATCACTTGAAAAATAACCTATTGCATGGCCAGCTACTTTTTGGAAATTCATTTTTTTAATCGACATGGTCTTCTCAGGGAAAAAGTATGTAATGACAACCTCACGGAAAACGCGTGAATGTTCCAACCAATTATCTGCTATTAAAATAGAGTTTTCACACAATTAGGCCACTCAAAGGGAATCCCACCAGGCTGTAACCTAAAGATATCCAGTCTACATTGATGTAGTCCAGTGAGCAGATAAAATGCACGGCACTGCCACTCCTGTACTCATTACAGCAGCGAGGCTGCCAATTCAACAAATCACACAGTGCAGTTAAGATTTCAGCCTTTGATGTTGAGAGCAAAAAAACAGGCTTTTAAGCTGAAAGGAATGAAACAATACATATTAAGAAAAAAGACCCCCACAAAAAGGTCTGATTTTTTTTTTCTTGCTTTTTTTCTCCCCTCAGGTCTCTGTTACCACTGCACTGCCACAGGTCTTAAACTATATCATGCACACACACTCACATGTACATACTCTACATCAAAATATCATCCTAACTTTGTCAGATTTATAAAAACAATAGCATTTTCATTCCATTAATGACTGGCACATTTTTCACAGCGAGTCACACAGTGAGAGGCATTTCATTCATAATATGCTTTTCATTCTAAACATTTGCCTAAATGGATGCCAAATACAATTTCTGGGTAGGTTAAATATTTAACTGGTCACATGCCTTCTCTGACACAAATGAAGTACTATGGTGCTGTACCACATTGCCATTTACAACCCTTTTTGTAGACTATCTTAAATAGCTGTAGACAACATGAAGTCTTCTGTACTGAAATGCTTGTATGCAGGCAAACACAGTGGTCTTTATACAATACACACCATTATATCGACTGTATGCACTCGTAACATTTATTCTACAAGGAACTGAGATACAAAAAACCTTGCACTTAATGCAATTCTAGTGGCAAAGACCTACATCTGTAATTGAACAGTGCTCTAGTATCACAAGCCTGAAATAATGTCCTACAGTTTGCTACTAAATACTGCTTTTGTAAGCCTCTTTGCACTCCTGCAAGCATATCAAAGACAAGCACACTGTAACAGTTACAATTGTATTTATAGTTAGAGGTGGTTTAGAAACCTGTTTTATCACTGTATATTACACAAGGTAACTCTGGGATTTTTGACAAGCTCTTGAGTATTCCCTCCTTCGGAAGGATGGGAATCTGCATGATCACACAAATATTGGACCCTTTGTCCCTTCAAGCACAGAGATTCTCTGCTATTTCTTAGCTCAGGAAGCACAGGAAAGGCTCCTGGCATACTCCACTATGGTTCCTGAGCAAGGTGTAAGCAAGTCTGGAGAAGGGTGTGCTTTCCTGGTGTTGCAGAGCTACAGTTTGGGCATGTACTCTGCGTGGTTCCAGTCCATCTCTCTTCAGCGCACTGTTCCAGCCCTCTACCCAGCGAGGCAACCACCCTGTTGCACATAATTATCAGCTTGTTAAAACTGAGTCCATGCCGAATTACTTTGTCTGAGAGGTCATTCCCTAACCTTTCATCTAACACCATCTACTCATATCGATCAGGTCTAGGAAAAACAAACTGCTTGAATACTCCTGTCAGGAATAAAGCATCAAAGTTGTCAGTTTAAGATATTGTGATCTTGTAAGGCCTACAAAAACCATTACGGTCTGAAGCTCAGCTATCACAGGTAGGGTCTTTTAACCTCTGTTGACTAATACCAGAGTCATGCCAAACATGCTGCAAAGAACAAAGAAGGTTTATGGTAAATTGTACAAGCGTAGTTTGAAAATCTATAATTTGTCTCAGTTCTAAGTTAAAAGAATGATTTCTCATCAGCACAACAAATACTTCAACATTTTGGTGTCTGAAAATGCACACAACACCTGCACAGTCATAGCTCTTGCTAGAATCACAGTAATTTTAAGAAGCTATGTAAGGTAGCAAGTACTAGGACAATTGGTATATTTGCATTTCTTACAAACCACTTGTGCTAAGAATATGCCCACATATCTACAGAAAAAAGCAAAAGCAGAGAAAAGAAACAACTTATCATTAAATATTACATTAAATGGAATTCAATCACATCACAATTAATGTCAAAGCTATTGCTATCCATCAAATATAAGAGCTTTTTTAAAAAATTAAACATCAATTACTAGTCAATCTTAGTCATTCTTCACAAGACATTCAAGAAAAAAAATTTAAGATACTGAAATGCTAAGGTCTATTACTATATAATGTAATTCAGAAATAAGTTTGGAAAGAGGAACTACATAGACTTCAAATAAGTAACTTATAGGAGTACTGGATTCCAGAAATAATTTTGGAATAGACATTTTATGTTAAATAAAAATCAGAAAAAATAAGTGTCATAATCCTTACAAGCTCCATTTTTTAAGCGAATCCATCTCTGCTAGTTATTGAAGAGAGATAAAACAGTGTATGTGTACAAACTTCAGGTCTAAATATCATCTTATACAGCAAACGTTTATGAATGTATTGTAATAGAGTGTACTGAGATAACCCAGAAGACAAGGTATTAACTGCAGCCCTGGGCATATCCATCTGCATGGTCACTTCATCACTCCCTCTAAATGACCAGTGTGTTTGTCCCATACAGAACATTTTGTAAAGGGCCTCCTGGTTGTCTTTCTCAAATCTGTGCCAATGGGGTAATTTCTTACCTTCAGCTTTTTTACTGAAAAAACCAAACCAAACCAAAAAACCACTTCAACTGTGTCAATAGATATTTTAAGGCAAATAAATTGAAAAGAAGGTCAGGGACAGAATGATTTAAATTGTCAGTACAGAACACCAGTGAAGAAGCAATATTTTTAGCTTTTTGATGGTAGTGAACAAGGAGCCCATCATAAACGCTTTTGCACCAAAGATAGTATGCTCATCAAAGCAGCACAGGGCTGCTTGGATGGTAAGCACCCTGGGGCTGGGATGAGGCTTTAAAACCTGCAACAAGGGCGCAGATAAGGAAATCAGAAAAGTGTAAATAATATTACTTTGCATTTTCTGCCACTTTTCATCTTAGACAAATTTATACAAGGGGGCATGGGTCTTATTGTGTATCTGTGGTAGCTGAAACACCACATGGCTGAATACTGTGTCTAAGGCTATGTAGTAAGTCAAAGATGGAGCAAGACAGCCAAGAAGAGTCTATTCTTGCTTGCCAGATGCAACTTATCTTTTCACTGCCTTCTCCTCTTTATCACTTCTATGTGCTAGAGCTAAAACTGGGGTTTTGGGAGGCACTCAAAGCTAGCTACGTTAACCACTGCCAAAAGCCTAACTTCAGATGTCTGAATTTCCTACAAAAATTTGCTTGCTGCAAATAGGAAATAGCCAAACAGTATATGCATTTAACACAAGTCCCCAGCAGAATTTGGTTTTTTTCATTCTGACTATAACTGTAACATACTGACCTTGGAAGGCAGAAAGAAAAAAAATACAACAACCAAACACTTTAATGCCTGTGTCCTGAAGGCAACATTAACCAATGCCACCCATAAAAACAGTCATTACTAATGGTACAGACCATGTAAGTTATGATAAATATACCTTGACATAATTTTGTATAGTTTTGGCACAGAGGCTTTGTTCAAAAATAGTTTTATCATGACAGATGTCCTCATGCGCTTCAAAATTCAACAGTTCCTACATGCAATTCCAATGATACGGAGTAAAGAAGAAATGGTGTCAATCAAACACTCCATTTCAGCTATTGTAAAACTTGCACAACATATGACTATCAGTTTTCTGTATATCAGTTTCCAAAACTGTATGCCACAGAATAATTTCTGCCTGGTGCTGCTAGTATCTCAGCTGGATTTCTTGTGCTATATGACACAGAGCAATTGAAACTAGTGGAAAATGAATGCAAAGCAGTATAAAATATTATCAGTGGCATACTCTTCACTCTTTTCTTCCTGGACTTAATAATGACATAAAATGCATGGTATGGGAATGTCACATTCCCACCTAGACCTCTATAGGTTAATAAGGCTGCCAGACCCCCCCACATCCCCCACCTTTTGTTTTCCTTAAAGCAGGATTTACAGTGAATCAAAATCCTGATGACTTAGGCGGCAGATGACTGAGCAGAACAGTCATGAACAACAGAGCTGATATTTTCCGATTACTTGCGCTTGCCCCAGTGAACCAACACCACCATAGAAATACTTAACAAGATTCTCAGACTTAAGAGAATGAGCTTTCATGCTGCAGAACATATCAACACATTAGATAACAATGGACACTGGTAAGAATCACATAGACATAGAATTCTATCATCATCTTTGTTTTCCAGCTGATGTCCATCCGAAGTCCACAAGCATGGGAAAATTTCACTGATATTGTCTATAGAGTATTAGCTAAAACATTAAATAAATATAGGACTCCATTCTTCATGTCTCCAAGCAGGAAAATAGAAGAGTGAATCTTTCTCTTCTCCTCACCAGCATGTAACAACACTCAGTATTTTTTCCTTGTCAAAACACCAGAAACTGAACACCAAAATTCCAAGTAGTAATTCAAACAGAAAATATATTAAGATTACAGGCAAAGATTCAATTACAGACTTCTCTTCTGTGAGTTAGAAACTCATTCTCCATTGACAAAACTTCTTCAAAGCCAACGCAGCAAGCACAGGAGCCTAGCTGCCTTCACCTTCTGCTGTAGCTGCAAAGGATTCCAACAGCAAAATCTGAATCCCATATGATCAGCTGCGCCAGAAAGCTGAAAATAGGCAACCATTCCAATAAGTTTTTGATTCAGTTACTATTTAGCCTCAGCTTACACTCAAGCTGTTGCAATTCAACTTTTGTTTGAGGAAGAGAACTGAAGCTGAAGTGATGTTTGGTTTGGATTGCCATCCCATTCTGCAAAAAAAAAAAAAAAATTAGGCCTAAATTCCTACAATAGTGCAACCAGCTGATCTTTGGAGGTTGATCTCCCACTGTGCATCCTCCTGATAAGAGAAGTTCTGGAGGAGGTATACTCAGTTATCTACTTAAAATTTGAAAGATTTTACTAACTGGTCTAGAAGACTGTGACAGGCCAGTAGACCTCTGCTGAAAAAGCCATGTCTGATGAAATGACCAGCTGGTATAAGCCACCAAACCACTTCCAAAACCAACACAGATTCACCATTTCACATCTTTAATTTTCATCTTCACTTTGCATGTGTTGTTTTTTGGAGCTGAATCTTTAAACGTCTCAAAATTTGGCTCTGTTGGCTGCACGTGGCACATCTGCCTTCATGCCACCTGGAAGAACTAAAAGGCCAAGCTCACCAACACTGAAAATCCTCCTACAGATTCTACCTAATTCCCACATAATTTTACTTGGTTCCTCTTTCAGGTTATTGATCAACTGGATTAAAAAAACATACAGCATGCACTTTACCACTTTCACAGCACGTGTGCATTACACACATGCAGCTACGCAGAGGTCAGTAGGTATCAACCCCAACCATTTTAACAGCTGTACTGATGGGACTCATAATATGTCTGAAACCCAATCACAGGACATCTGACACTGAAAAAGAGTCATTCCCTCCAGGATAGTTCGCTCAGCTGAGATCAATAGGAATAGAAACATCACTTGTCACTGTTGAAGCGCTTTGATTTGTATGAGCTGTACAACAGGCAGTAGAGACAAGACGACAATGTGTCCCCTGGTTTGCTTCACCAGACCCTGGCAGCCTTCATATTGATCTAGTGTTAAATCTGAGAAGCTCTGCCTACACCACTGAAACGAGGATGCAGACAGGCTGTCTAACACAACACTTACCCTTAGTTTATGTAAAATGTCTCAGCTTTCTAAACTTATTTTTCTCAATTTCCGTGGAATAACTTACTGAGGCTTTGTTGAAATACGAGGTTGTACTGAAAGAATTCCAGAGGGTTTTCTAGAGACTGAATAATGAATAACACGAGTAAAAGTGATGCATTCAATGCCACTCCATGTATTTACAGATCATGGGTACCCTTTACATTTTTTTAGTTTGCCCTGTACTTCCCAAAGAACAGAACACAATAGGCCCAGACATCTAGTCTTAGTTTTTTTGGGTTTTATTAAGCCCACATAATATATAGAGGAGGGGAAAAAAGTCTTCTTTAGGGAACTTGAGAAAAATGGTGGTTATTAATTTTTAATCCTCAAAAGTAAGAATAGGATAGAGAACATAAAGTAAGCTAGAGGTAATTTACATCTGCAAAACAGTGTTGTGAAGAAACAGCACTTGGGTTGATTTAAAAGGGATTAGGCATATTTATTGTACTCAAGCAACACATTCTTCTTTTAAAACACTCCAAAATAGATTGAAAAGAGGACATTTTTCAGACTTGCATGTAATTATGCTGGAGATATTAAACAGTACTCCTCATGCTCTCATTATCCAGTACTCACATGTTGGCATCTAATTTTAAAAGACTTTAACCCAAGCTTAAAATGAATGAGAACAGGGTGCAGTAACTAAAAGGCATGATGCATGTTTACCTTCAGCATATTGTAGATTATGTAACAACTATGCACTTTCATAGGACACTATTGAAGATTAATACCCTCATTTAAGAAACAGTGGGATGTCACTTGTGATCAATTAGTCAAAATCCTATGCGTACAACTGGCTGACGCACCATCTTATTTCACTGAACACTGAGCAAATTGAGCCATTTCTCTGAATTTTCAGCTCCATTTACCCTAGGCATTTATTAAACAAATCTTTAAGCCCTTAACCAATTATCTACAGACAGCTGCTTAAAAGGAAAGTATAAAATTAATTAATGACAGATAGCTCATGATGTTTCTGTTATAAATTAGGTCTTATCTAGTGCTTTATCTGTAAATACTACAGTACAGCAATTGTACCTCATTGACCTTTTCCATCTTCTCCCTGAAAGACAAGTGGAGAGCAGCTATTGTATTAGCCAGGACTGCACAACCTTTTAAGCATATTGCTTACTGCACAGAGAAGAATCTATACCTGACTGATAATAGTTTGCTTTTAAATCAGGAATGGCCACTTTTAGCTTAACAAAACATGATACGTTTCATTAGAAAGAAGGTCACTCTT
>NW_010183486.1:11634-49628 GCF_000695765.1 Mesitornis unicolor
ACATATAAATAAATAACAATGGAAAGCGCCCTGCCTTTCTTCAAAAACCTTTTAAGGGATGGTTTTTAAGAGGTGCAAAATGGAATGAAGACAACTCACCCCTAATGAATGTTGATGTCAGATAAACAGCTTGAAAGTGCCCTTGAAAGCCTGCATAAATAGTTTCAGTTTGTTTGGTTTTATTTTCAATAATACTGCTGATAACAAACTGGAAAATATTAAAACTATATGTGACAACACTTGTGATAGGAATGACTTTCCAGACCACGTTCTCACCATTACAGGGCCTCACAAGGGCTACACCACAGCAGGCTGATGCCAGATCCTGCAGCCGTTTCTATCCCCAAGTAGTGCCATTCACTGAGGAAGGACTTGTTTGTGAATGAGGGCAGCAAAAAGCAGTAAACCTACGATAAAAGTAAACATGTACCACATTTCAATTCCTTGCTGTCAGTGAGTAAAATTTATCATTGCGTCTAATCTGGGGAGCTCCTTAGCTGCTCAAAATAGCGAAGAGCAGCAACATCTGGAGCTGCAGAGACACTTCTTCATCAAATCTTGCACAATATTCTCTGCTAAGGATTCTTTATGGAGATACAACCTTTTTGGATTGCAAAGGGCAATTGTAATAGTCTGAGATGTTCTGTTACACGATAGTCTTCCACATTTTATCTAAATAGTGATTTGTGAATATGCGCAATGGCAAGAGAGCAACACAAAAGAGAACTGATAATACAGATACTATACGTGACACCAACTAGATCACAAAACAACTTTCTGGTAGAGGAAATCGACGGGGCACCTGGAATGTCCTCCCGCTGGGTCTACACATGGTATTCTACTCAGTGAATGAAAAACAGAATTGTTTCACTGTGACAAATACAGTGAGCAATGGGAACCCAGAGCTGCAAAGTTTTCATTTAATGAACTCAGTAAACTAATCATGTTTCCATAACTCAGTCTGACAGGTTGATTTCCCACCTGAAAGAAGGCAGCTTCTTCGACCTGAAACCACCTACAGAGCTAACCACATGCTTGCTGCTGCCTTTATTCAAGAGAGATGACATACTTGGATCCTGATAGAGAACCAGCAGAGCACTGGAACAAAATCAAGCAATATGCCTTGAATCATGCTTCAGTGTGCTTGGGATTAGAAAGACATCTTCAAAAAGGGAAAGGTGACCAAGAAAAATTATCACTAAACTGTCTTCAGGGTAAACTTCATTCAGCAGCAAAGCAACCAAAGCCAATTTTAAAAGGCTGCAAGGGAATTAAAAAAGTGCTATTTCAAAAGGCATATTGTAAGAACTACAAACCTGTTGTTAAGTTTCTAAAAGCAATGCCAAAAAACATCTGTGAAACTTTTTTTATTTTCCTAATGTGCGGTGAAGTCTGACCAACTATGTAGTAAAAAACACGATGTTGCCTGCCACTCTTCTCATAAAGATTAAAAATCTTGTGAGCCAAGCTGATGGCTCACACAAAATTTTCAGAAATGGCATTGCTTGAATATCAATTGTATTTAGCTAGTGAAAAAATCAAGATGCTGTGTATTTCTCCATTTTGTGCTTAGATTTATAAAAAATTCAGGTTTATAACCTTCTCCTCAACTCCAAACAATTTTTCAATGACAAGTTACTTTCTTCCCCATTAGAAAAAGACAGACAGACATGTCATGTCCTGAAGTTAGAGCAAAGCTTTGAAAATATGAACTGGCATGACCAGCTGTTCTTTTTATAACAGATACTATTCATACTTTAAAAAAATTTCTGAATTCTGTTCCCTTTCCTTGCCTGACTTTATTGTCTCCTTATTCTTCAGTCTTTATTCTGTGTACTCCAGGAGCTTCTGCTCTCTAAACCTCTGATTCAGGAAGTGTGTTCTAAGCATACTTTAATTTAAGCACGCACCTACATCCTATAGTGAGGCATATACTTAAGTGCTATTCTAGATGAATGCTTTTTTCCCTGCTCTCTGCCTTTTTTGTCCCCTAGAGGGTCTTCACCATGTAAAACACAGATCCCGATTGTGTTAATCCCACTAATTTAGGTTTTATTGACAATGGATCAAGACAATTTTAAATCCCTTTCAGCTTAAAAACTCTTCCATCATGTTGTTACTACAAACCAGTATTAAATGTAGATAAACTAAACATGTATTTGACTTCTGGTCTTACAAAGTAAGATAATCAGCACTGAACTTTTGTTGTTAAAGGAAGAAAATGAAAAAATGAAGACCTTTTTGATCTTAGGTCCCTACAGTCTGGAAAAAAAAAATAAAAAATAAAATCTATATTTGAATGTGAAGTGGTAAGAAATTGTAAAAAGTTGACAACTCATTACTGCAAGACAGTACAAAGTTTTGTTTGAAAGTCTAAAAGGTATATGGAAATGCTTTTATAATTTAAGCATAATTAGGAGAAGATTATAATTTTAAATGCAATGTCTGAGATGGAATGACTGCCTTGGTACCATTACCCTGAAAAGCACACTAATGCAAATTGTTATTTTAACAGATTGTTGGCTCATAGTCTTATTTCATCAATTATTCTTATTTCATCACCTAATCTGAACCTTAATACAAAGGATAACACAACCCTAACAAAAACTTGGCTTCTCTGATGTGGGTTGAATGTCACTCTAAACAGCTTATCCTGCACTTTCTGTTAAAGCAACTGATACACAACTACTTCTATGCTACATACAGTGTGTCAGCTCATTTTAAAGATGTTCAGTTCCATATCTTTTTAAGTTAAACAAGTGTTGTTTAGCTGGTAAAAAAACCCCAAAACAACAACAACAACAACAAACCAAATCCAAACAAACAAACAAAAACCACAAACCAGCTGCTTGAATACCTGAAACTTTTAAAAGTTTGATTTATATTTTTTTTGTGTGTAAAAACTTTTTCTTCAGAATTCTCTGGAACTAAACAGAGCCCAGGACTGTAGCTCAAGAACTCATCCCTGATTTTTTCTATCTACATTGTTAAGAGATTATTTTCACTTTTGAGCCTTCCTTTCAATGACAAAAGTACCTCAGCTAGAAAATCCATAGTAAGTCTTCCCTTTAAACATAAGAGTGTAGTCTTCCCAGGAAGAGATGATTTTAGCTTCCAGTCCTGTTCATTTCATGCTGTGCAACAAATTCCAATCTATACCATTTTAAGGGAAGAAAGGTCATTTCATTGGACAATTAGTTAAATGACATTTGTGCATTAAAAGCTATGAGTTTAATCCTTAAATGTGATGCTCACTAAATGCAAGTGAAGAGAACAAAAAGCCTGTTGTTATGGTTTCAGCCAAAACATGATCTTCTGGAATTTCTGTAACAATCTATGTTCACATTTTGTAAATTAAACAGTAACTATAAAAGCAAGCTTGAAATAACATATCTTAAATCAGAGTTTCCACTTCACTTGGAGTGCTTACGCTTTGTCAAATGTCAGGGACAGAACATGGCTATCAACTGCAACAACATCACAAGTGCACCTAGTGAAAACTGAAATGGTAATTATTTCATAAAAGAAATAAATTTCTCATACCAGATAGTGTACTTTAGTAAAAACAAACAAACAAACAAACAAAAACCAAAAAACCCAAAGAAACAAAGAGCTGTCAGATGGCAGAGAAGAAGAAGGCGGCTTTTGAAACATTCAAGCTGGAAGTGAGCTCTAAAATTTATTTTCTAAACAATGTGTTACAGGAAAGCAGGAGGGGAAATTATTTAAAGATTACAAATTGAAACTATTTGTCTTGTTTGAATCTTCAGTTTAAGATATTTGCCAGACATATGCAAATCCATCTATGGTTATTTTAATTTTTTAAATGGGAGTAAAATTACAGTCGTCTGGATTAGTATCACAGCTGCAGTCCCTCAGAACATCAGTGACTCACAGATATGCCTTTTAATGCAGAACGCCTTCTTTAGTGTTACAGAAAAAATATGTGATTTCCTGCGTTCTGTGGGAACTTTGGCTTCCTAAGAGCACCATTTAGCTTATTCTCATAAATCTTCCTCCAAATGCAGAAACCTCAGTAAAACTCACTCTCCTACTTAATCAAAGTTATTTTATAAGGCTTTTTTCAAACAACATCTGAGTAGTTAAATTAGCTCTTTACTGTTCACTGCTGCTTTTGGCTCCTGTGTTTTTTAATTTATAAGCCATGTGAAACTACTGCAACAAAAAAAAGAAGAGAGCAAGTTACCTTTGCATATGTTATTATTCAGGCTTTAATCAGGCATATAGTATAAGGGATATACAATACTATTCCCCTCACAGGCAGGCAACCACTTCAAAATTCTCTTCCACTCGGTCACCTTTTGCCCTGCCTGGAAGTATCAGCTCTGGAAGGTAGAATGATCAATAATCCACGAAGGCTGAATGTGAACTCTCAGCATGGCACGTGGCTCTTTCCTCCCACCGAGAACTCTGTTCAAACTTATTAAAGAGCCTTTCAAATAGCGCAGTATTTTCATTGTATTTTTCATTGTCAGCTTCTGCCATCATTACCATCATAAAAACCTATTCTTAGTAATTTGTAACTTAGACAAAGGTGGTCAAATTGCAGAAGTGACTTAGATTCACAGAACTGAAGCTGTATTACAAAAGAAATTGAAGGCAGTCAATTCACAGCACTGTTGACAAAACAACAAAGCTTTATTCCAGATATAAAATTTCCAGAACTATTTAAGCAAAGCACTGTAATCTGGAATAAGACACCTAGCATTAGGAAATGAGAGGATCAGTCTCTGAGTCCATTAAAGTTTGTAAAGGATGAAAAACATTCTGCCCTGTTTTGTGAGGTGAAAACTGGACCTGCACTGAAATCAACATTGCATAGGAAAACTGTAAACATAAGTTAAATAAGCAAACATATTAAAAAACACCTTTAAACAATTCAAATGTATACTGTCAAGAGAGTACAGAAGTCACGTGAGAGTATCAGAAAACTTTTTCCTTTCAAGTGATTCAAATTGATTTTGCCCAAAGCAATGTCAGAGTCCATTAGGCAACAGTAGTTTCCTAAATATGGTTCAGTGCTGTAAGAGATGTACAAGAACAAATATCTAATGCTACATTTAATCCTCTCTAAATTAGGCATGAAGCAGTTTGTAGTCTTGCTGTGCTTCTCAAGTCCCTTAAATAAAAAGATAATCTATAACTTGATATAAACTATAGGAAAAAAAATGAAGAAGAAAAAAAGAAAAAAAGAGACATTTCATCCTAATGTCCAGTGGTTCTCAAGGGAATTTTCATGTGACTATATGTAAAATGATAACCCACTTAGAATAGCCCTAGTTTTAACAGTGAAAGTATTCTGTTAGCCCTTTGGAAACCCTGTTGGGACTTCAAAAAGCAGATTATGTGGTTACATGCAAGCATCACTGTGCAAAGGCTAAAGCTATCTAGAACAATTGCTATATTCCTGTTTCACTTAGCATTCACTTAGCAATCTCAAGTATTGCTTTATGAACACTAAATCAGTAGAGAAACTGCATTTCATTTCTTTATGACAGGAAATGGTTTTTTTTCTTACTCCAAAAAAGGTTTTCCTAAAATCTTGGAGAGAGTCAAAGCTTGCTTTATTTAGTACAAATTTTACTTTAGAACATCATGTTCCCAAAGAAAGACCTTTATAATTTATTCCACATATTCCCCCACAAGACAGATCACAGTCATTATTTTTGGGAACAGAAGACACATGGCTACGTGCACAAAGAAAACATCAGTGAGTTACTACACATAGCTAGCCAGAGTAGCAGCCTATTCATAAGCTTTGTCAATCCTTTTGGTTAGGAGATACATTCACCACCAGGTTAGAAGATACATTCTCTTCCAGGGCAACATTACTTGTTCAAATTAAAGGAGTCACCTGTAAAAACATTATAACGTGTTTCCTCTTGAATTCAAGTCCCAGGAACATTGTTCAGATTTTCTCTGTTATCTTGGCCATTATTAACTGAGGGATATGCCTAACCTCTAGATACTTGTACAGGGAAAAAAAATAATAATAATGAGCAGACAGACAGACAACCAGGAAGAAAACAGCTCAGATCACAATGCAAGAGTGACCAGCAAAAGCTATGACGCAAGACACAGCATTCTCACCTAGGAGGTCTGATGGAGGTCCTTGTTTTCTACACTTATGTGAGTCTATCATGTTATCTGGGTATCACAAAGAGAAACCAACTTGTCACTGCAATGCATTCAACACAATAGGGACCATTAGCTCCTTTTCAGAGATAGAATACCGAGGCCAGAAAAAAGTCATCAAAACCATCTGGAGAATATGGGAAAAGGATTTGGTAGAGTTGCTTAAACCCTTGATAATAAGGCACTTTTCTTCTGAAACAACAGCAGCTTGGCTACTAACACTTCTGCACAAGCAAAATCACATAAATTCCATGCCATTCGTGGAGTGAGAGGCAGCAGGTTTTGGCAGTGTTTTTTCTGACTCAGCCTAGTAAATACCAGCAGTGGGAAGGGAAGTTTTTTTCTTCCAGAACTACAGTGATTCTGCTGGCAGAAAAATTGGCATTTTCACAGAGCTCTAGATGCAGCGAAAGGCAGGAGGACAACCTCCTGCCTCAAACCTGCTTTGTTCCAACCTCAGGCATATGAATCATGCATGAACACAGCACACTTGTTGGAAGACCTAGGAATGCAGTCATGGGAGGACAATGCTCAGTCTGAGAAGCAACCATCATTAAGATACAACACTACAGTACGCTTCAACAAAACACAAAAAGGCGGCCAATGGTGGGAAAGGCCACAGAACACAGTGATTGACATCAACCACACAGACAACAACAAAGGTGGATCAACCTTACAGAAGAACTACCCTTACAAATAGTTTATTTAAACCATTTCTTTCCTGAATCCTCTGAACAGGTTTGTTAGGACAGACAACAGCAAAACTCTTCTTAGCCATAGTTCTACTGGAAAACCAATTAATGGCAGCTCTAATTAGAAAATGAGGGCTTGTCCACAGTAAGATGTAAATGTGTTTGATTCAGTATCCCATACTCTGAACTACTGCCCAGTGGTATTACACATGACACTCAAACACCTTCTTACAGTAACAAACATCTCATTTCTACGGCCTTCCTCTAGTCTTCCATATTATCTTGCCAATTCACCAGGCCCTAAAAGCTAAAACAAAAGAAGCAGCAGTAAGAAGACAAATATAAAGGAAGAAGAGGAATTATACTGCTAGCATACACACAACTCTCAACACATAGAAACACTAGCGGGAAGCAAAAGCATTGATCATGCCATGATCTGACCATCCATGTACTGTAAAACTTTTGCAATCTTACATTTTCCAGTCTGCTTTATTACAGTGGGAGAGACTCAATATATATCTAAAGAATATCAGACACCAAGAAAATGAAGGGAAACTAAAAAGGTTGTATCAATTGCAAGCAAAAGGAGTTGAAACTACAGAGAGAAGATTTAATGAGTTCCAGGAGAAAGAAATACGTATGTGAGATTGACATCTCTTAGACCTCAGTGTAACTTCTCAAAAGAAACAATGGAATCTAGCACTTTGGATGTATTTAAGTTAGGATCAAGCAAAGCACAAAGAAAACCTGTACTGCAGGGAGCAATCAACACTGAAAGAGAAAGACAGAACCAATAGGTCTTCTTTCATCTTTAGCTTAGACATTTCTAAATTTGTCATTAGAAATTTTTGCTATGTATTTCATTCTCTTTATTTATTTTTTAACCATTAGAATGACTACGAAGCAATTGAAAGTTAAATCCTTATTGTTATAATTGTGGTGGCCTATTTTTGAACAACCTTCATAGCTTCATTTCATTTAGGAAAATAATACAATGTCTAAATATAGCCTCTACAAATGTATATAACCAAAATATAATCTTGACAATGCTTCTTTAAAAAATTCTTAGCAAGGCAAAATAAATAAATTCCTTTGAATAACATTCCTTGCCTATTTTAACAAAAAGAAAAGCTGATCTTAGGAGGACCTGAGTTCAGCCTTGAGTAGCTGTTAGAAATAAGGCTGCACAAAATGCTTCTGTCGAAAGGCAGACCACATAACCCTTACATGATCAGAGATTTTTCTCCAACTTAGTTTCTGGTTTTATTCAAGGATTTGGACCAATTTTATGAAAGACCTTGAAACTAGTATAATAAATTATTTCACATCAGAATTATGCCCTACTTTCCTCCAGTGCTTCTGCGTAACCACTGAAGACAGTGAAGCACGACAGAGGTGCAGAAGCAATGTGCATAAGCAGTGAAACCTGAACACTTTGATTTTTCACATTCCTGACTTATGAGGCTTTAGGCAATTTGGTTTATGCGAAAGAAGAAACCAGCTGGAATCCAGAAGGTCTCTGGGTTTTGCACTTAGGACAAACCAGAGGCACTGGTGAACGTGACAATAAGGGAGTTGGCCGTCCTGCCCTATCCACAGATGTCATAGTCCAACAGGTACAGAAATTACTAGGTAGTTGCTCTAGTGGCCTACACTATTTCTGCAATGTAACAGAAACATCAACCCCCAGTGGGAGAGAAAGAGGGGGACAGCTGGGGCTCTGTGTCCCAGAGCAGTGAGGCAGACTGAAGGAAAGTGAGGTTGAGGCAAGAGAAGGAGAAAGGACAGTCCATATGCACACAATCCCATGTAACGCTGCAGGCTTGAGGATGAGTGACTGGAAAGCTGCCAGACAGGAAAGGACCTGAGGGCATTGATTGGCAATCAGCTGAATATGAGCCAGCAATGTGCCCAGGTGGCCAAGAAGGCCAACAGCATCTTGGCTTGTATCAGGAATAATGTGGCCAACAGGAACAGGGAAGTGATCCTTCCTCCGTACTCAGCACTGGTAAGGCCTCATCTCAAATACTGCATTCAGTTTTGGGCCCCTCACTACAAGAATGACACTGAGGCAATGGAGCACGTCCAGAGAAGGGCAACGAAGCTGGTGAAGGGTCTGGAGCCAAGTCTTACAAGGAGCGGCTCAGGGAACTGGGATTGTTTAGCCTGGATAAGAAGAGGCTGAGGGGAGACCTCATTGCTCTCTATAAATGCCTGAAATGAGGTTGCAGCAAGGTGGGTGTTGGTCTCGACTCCCAAGTAACTAGTGATAGGACAAGAGAAAATGTCCTCAAGTTGCACCAGGGGAGGGTTAAATTGGATATTGGGAAAAATTTATTCAAGAGTGGTCAAACATTGGAATAGGCTGCCCAGGGAGGAGGTTGAGTCACCATTCCTGGAGGTGTTCAAAAAAAGTGTAGATGCGGCACTTCAGCACATGGTTTAGTGGGCATAGTGGTGTTAGATGGTTGGACTTGATGAAATTAGAGGTCTTTTCCAACTTTAATGTTTGTGTGATTCTATGACAGTATCCCAGCATGACACAGCACCTGCTTTGCTCTCCCAGGGTGACCTAGTTAGACCACTCTCTAATCAGAAATGGGTACAGACCCGCATCCCAGGTCACATCTAAGGTGGCTTCTTCAAAGCTGCAAAGAACCAGGCAGAGCCAAAGCAAATGGGCTATGCTTGCAAAACACAAATGTCAATCACAAAGCAGATGTTCAGGTTGTGACATCACATTACAAGCACAATATATTTTCCTGTTATTTGCCATGGAAATTTTTGAAAGCATTTTGAATTTAACCAATACAGGTGAAGCAACACTGTCCAGCTGATACCCTCCCCGTGACTAGTGCATCAAGACCTAAGCACAGCAGTTCCTGTCACTTATTTCCTCTTCTATCATTCCCCTTTCCAATTTCCAATGAGAATTGCAGTGCGGTTGTTCATGCTGCGCATCTCAGGAGTATTTGCTGACTCCTCATTTTTTTAATGAGAATAACCCAAGGCCCCAGTAAGCCTATTTAACAGATTCATAGAAGCTCGAGATGGAAAGACCTAGGTCATCCAGCCCATGCCTTCGATTTCCCCTCCCTCCTTCCCTGTTTGGCCAGTATGCATTTGTTTCCTACAAGGCATTTCTTTCCTGTTTGCTGGCCCAGTAATGTCTGATTTATCCACCGCAAGAAATAACCACAGATAATTAATTACATGCTTTCAGTGAATATACAGCAAACTGCCTGTCCAGAACTCAAGCTCCCACACCAGCAGACGTCCGATTGAATTCATTTACAAAGCAAACAGTAACATCGCTCACTAGCTCCTTAAATTACTTCTGGAGGCCTTGAAACATTTTCTGTAACTTTCAGAATTTGGCTTTCTGAGGATAAGGTTACTTTTTCCCATTGATCCAGATTGATTTCTACTAATTTTCTGCTACGTATTTTATTCAATTTCATTTACAATTTAGTTACCAAAGACAAAGAGCAGTCTTGGGGTCTAGCAATGAATAACTGAGGAACAGGATGTAGAGAAAAGAGTTTCACTTAAGAAAACTGCTGCTTGGCATTTTGTTTTAAATATTTTTTAAAGGTCAACCTCTCTTGAAGGACTTTAAAGGTTGAGTAGGAGGATCTCAATATCCGAGCAAAATAGAATACATCATAAGGTAGTGAAGCAGTGCAACAACGTTATGCACGGAGAGTTTGACAAATTACAAGGTCAGACATCATCATACTTCAACTGCTTCATTTTTGCACTTACTATTTACGCTCCATATTGCAAAAAATATACAAGTTCTCTTACATTTCTTTTGCTGCTTCGCACATAATCCTCCCTCTCTCAGTCACTTCCTGCCTCCATATGTATATTAGTCAGGATACCAAAGCCACAGTATTTTTGACTCACCTGTGTTTGCTCCCAAAGGTACCCCTGGCTTTCTTGAGAGAGACACCTTTCCCTCCCTCAAAGGTACAAGAGAACAACTGTAAAATGAGGCAAACCAGCAAACACCTACCTATGCCAGATGTTTTCGGCAAGCTCTGTTCAGTGTGGGTATTATCTGGTCACACTAGAAGACACAGATCATATCAATCTATTCTTCCATGTCCAGCAACATGTGCCCAAGCTCAGCTTTTGGCCCTAGATAAGTACTTTTAATTGTTGGGGCAATTTTCATTCCAACCTTAGGGAAATAAATCCATTAGTGCTGACCTAGAGTTGTTAAATATGCCTGGAGTTAATGGGGAATTTCCCAGTTAATAGCTGCCAACAAGTCTCATTCCACTTCTTGACTCTCTTGTGTGATTTCCTCTGTTGGTCTTTGCCTCTGTTCCTACTTTTTCCCTCACCAGTCTCCTGAATTTAACTCTAAGACAGCATGAAAACAGGCAGGTAAACTGAAGTATCTATGGTCTCTTCCTTTAAGTCACACAGGATAAAATTTGTATAAAACAAATTAAAATACATAGGGAAAACATGAGAACAATAGGCTGACAGTAGGTTAACAGACCAGTTCCTGTAGTGTTAGGAAAAGGACTGTTCTCAACACTCCTCTTAGGATGTCATGCCTCCCAAAATAAGCACCTTCATTTGTGAACTGGGAACTGGTCTACTTCTTATTAAAATAAGCCATGTCTTCTGCTGTGCACTTCAAACCTCCAAAGCAGGAAGAGCTAACAGTAAATTAGGTCTGGACCAGCAATTTTGCCAAAAAGACTGACAGAAGAACACAGGTACATTGATGCATCTATCTCTTGGTCTTATTTTCATTTTGCATCAAGAAAAGTATTATGTGTATGGCTTTGCATACAAGCCAGTGACAGGTTAAAAAAATATGTGATATCTTAAAGATATCCTCAATGCATCTGAACCTGCCTTCACAGTCCTGTTTCACTCAAATCTCTTAAAGAACTTTCAAATCCAGCTCTGAATCTGCCTAGTCCTAAATCTGCAAACTGCTATACATTAGTGTGCCTTTGACTGTAAATGTACTTAATAAAAAAGCACATCTGGAGGGTTCAGGAGCATGGCAGTGATAATACAGCCACTATCAGTCTGTTTGAGGTTGGGAGAGTGAATCCATGAGCCCCCTATGATCTTCATTAGTATTTTCTAATGATATTTTTTAAATACCAACACCCAGCCCTTCAAGCTTACAAGCTTTTTCACTTCAGAATTTGAAAATCTTTAAGCCCAAGTCCATGGTTTGGGATGCAGACAGACCGAACTTTTATGATTTGTACTTTTTGGTTTTTTTTCTTTTTTTCTTCTGAGAATCTGCCTGCTATCAACAAGGGCTTTTGAAGTTCGTTCAAAACCACAAATATTTGGAAGCGCAGCCTGTGCTCTACTAATCAAGGCAAGCACTTACTTATAACATCATGTCTTGACTCAGTAATCTCCCCAAAAGCCTCCCTTCTAGTCTTTATATGCGAGACCTGAAACTGGCCTTTATTTTTAATACACCATGAAACCAGGATCTGATCTCTCTCCATTATACATAGGGTCATTTCTGACACACATTCTCTTTTGGTTGAATTCAATCCACGTTACAACTCTCAAGAGACTAACTGCAGTTAGAGCACGATCATAGCTACTAAAGTTTACTCTGAGTCCTTAAAAGTTTTGGGTTTTTATTTCCCATCCTCTCTTGTTGTTTGGATACGATTTTTTAATTCCTTCCTTTCTTAAGGAAAGTGGTGGATGAAAGGAATAAGAAGTATTCAAACTATTATGTGATGGTAATTGTTCTTATTTCATAAGCCCAAAAAATCATCATTTTTCATGTACTAAAACCTTTTCAGATCCTCTGAGCACAAATGTGCTGGATTAACTTCTATTATGCACCTCAGGAATCTCTAGGCCAGAAGAGGTGACATTAGCTTCCACAAGAAAAGCCTCCAGAAAGTAATTTATGGTTATTCACAAGGGGAAACTTTGCAAAATCTTCCAAAAATGCAAGTATGCCAGCAACTCCTGCTGGGATCAGGAGTATCACTTGCAGCACTGCTTTAACCACTGTTTCACCTCCACACTTGTCAATGCATAAATCTTTCATTATCGCTGGGAATAACTGAATGACACTTGGGAACAGTACTGAAGGAGGATTAAAAAAACCACCCTAAAGACTCCCACATTTCCTTAAACTAGATCAATTTGAGAGGAGATTTATTCAAAATATTATGGTCAGGCTCATCTTAAAAATATTAATTTTATGTTCAGAGCATTCTTGAAATGGGATTAAGAGATAAAGAACTCCATGCCCAACAGTTATGGAACATAGTACTGTAATTAATATGGACTGAATATTTCATTAGCGACACCAACAGCCCACATATAGAGAAACCATTATTCTTACATTAAAATATATTTCAAAGCTATTTCTAAATAAAAAAACTTATTTTCAAAAACCAGACTCGGTTCACACTGGTGATGTACTAGAGGCAGTAACTGTTAAAGACGGGCTTGTACTACTATGAAGTTTACTGCATTAATGTTTCGGTTATTAAACATTTTAGGAACAGCAAACTCATGGCATGGTTCAATCTTCTTTCCAATGTGACATGTGAAGCATGTTTTGTGGGAAGAATATACCCAAATTATAGAGTTATATTTCAAATCTCATCCAAATATCAATCTTATATAATCAGGTCAGAAAGCTTTCCTCATTCTTGCAAAAATCCTGGTTATCTAAATTCTTGTCACTACCTGTCACGATATATTTAAAATATAATAAATTTATGTTCTCAGGAATATATGTAAATATACGGTCAAAACCTAAGGGCATCAAAATCTCAGTGTCAGCTACCAAACTTTTCGAAAGAAGAGTCTAAAATAAAAACATTTATGCATTTTGTTTATAGTTCTTGGACCACATCTAAGATACTCTGCAAAAGTTAATTAAGAAAAGGAAGCCCACAGCCAGGCTTAAATTCACTATATAGATATCTGCTTTTTCCATGGAGGGGAGAAAAAAAAAGAAAGAAAAAAAAAAAGCAGGATCTGAAAATCCCACTGAAAATGCTGAAAAACACTATTTCATGCTGTTGCAGAATTTCTGTGGTATGCTGGGCTGGTAAAAAAATTCTAGGATGCAAAGTGTTCAGGGAAGCAACCCATCTGTCTCTCTGTGTTTATACAGTATCTGTTAGAAGCACACTGAATGTCAAAATAAATATTAATAAAATGATAGCTGTCATTGTCATTAATAGTATAAAATATTACTTTACCAGACAAAACCATAATCTGCATCTGTCAATATAGATCAAAGATATGTCCATTTACATTTAAGTAATCATGTATGGCGACATTTAAAGTACAAACCCTCATCTCCTCATATTTGCAACACACTCCATTCAACATGTGATAGATACTTACTGGTATAAATGCATATGCAGCCTTTATGAATGCCCTCTGTGTGCACTGCTGCTATTATAATTCATTTTTACTTAGGTTCAGTAAGTATATTTTCTTATAACTGTGATAAGCAGGTGGAAGCTGGGAAGGCTGCCCTTCATGGTTCTGTCCACCAAATGTCCCCCTAGAAGTAGCACTGATCAGTTCCCAGATGACACTCCTAGCCCAGATGGGTCACATTTTTAGAGTTTGCTAAGATGACGGCTGAGGATACATAAATTCTGGTTGGTCAAATTCAAATACAACATTTAAACAAACAAACCACGAAACAGTTGGGACAGTCATGAGTATGCTCATAGGGAATAAGTGATTCCATTCATCTTTGTTTTTTAGCTACCTCCCATCTCACATATTCATACCTCATTTGTCTATTTGCTGCTGATTGAATATTCAGCTCAAGGTAAAATTTCAGATTTGTATTTGCTATGCTTCATTCCAACTGAGTCAGTATTTATGGTATACTAAAAAATACTTCATACTGATGTTTTAAAATCTTTCTGATTTTCATGCAATGACTTTAGAGAAGGTAGAATATCTTTGTTACCAGCTTTGCTCCAAGTAACCCACCTTTCCTCAACAGAAAGGAAATCTCACAACAGTTTTTGAGAAATTGTTATATGTGCATAAATCTAAACATTTGAACATACACACTCACACATGTGCACAGAGAGGATGAGTGTGGCATCTAAGGTATTTCTAAAGGGATACTACATGAGACGATTTCTCTGCTTTTCTTGCTCTGTCTAGATTCTTAAATAAACAAATGTAGCACAGTATGAAGATGGAAAAGAGACTTATTAACACATGCATTTGTCCTGAGTCTTCAGAGAATTAAAATGACCTTCAAAGACTACCAGACTGAGCCATGGTTGTATTCCTACTAGTCACAGAACTAATAATGAAAGTTTAGCATCCCTGTGAGCGAGACCTACTCTTTCCACTTCAATTTAGATCAGAAATATACTATATGACTCTGTGCTATTAGGTATGAACTGAGTCTCCAAAAAGATTGATTAAATATTATTCAAAACAGAGAGCCAAAACATGGACCTCTGGGAGAAGCAAGTCAATAGAAATCTATCCATAAAGAGATAAATTTATAAGTGAAACATTTATGCATAACTCGTAATTGCCCTATATAGACTAATGCCAGTAGATTATTTTGTCAGAGGAGCATTTAGTCAAACAATCAGTCAATATTTGGTCAAATATTACAACAATAGGTTTGTTTCAAATTCAGTTGTACCTTTTCAGCTGGCCAAATTAGTCTCACATTAATGAATCCCTTCTGTTTTATCCTCAGACAGGTACAAACTTGAAAAATTAACCAAGTACCTAAATTAAACTCTATTTTAAAAACTCACTGTTTTTTCTTTTAAAATTGAAATTTTAAAAACTATTCCATGGAATCATATGGCTTAACTCAGCTACTACTTCACTGAAGGTTTTGAATGCAAAAAATACATCCCTCTCTTCTTGAAGATTTTTTTCTTGAACAGAGCAGGACAGCTAGTCTCTAAAGCTCTCCATCAGGATCCAAGCCACCAGAAAAGTGAAAGTATGATGAACAGTCGTGGCGAAGAAAGGGATGATTATCAGGCTAGAATCACACCTTTCTGCCTTTATAACCTACTGTTCCAGCGGAGCTTGGAAACACTATGTATCTTAGTGCTTTGGGGTCTAATTGCTCATATTGCACTGTGTTTCGGAAAGCAACTGAGATAAGCCATGTGCTGTTTCTACCATTTTCTTTTCTTCTTACAGGAAAAACAGAGAGGAGCTGATGAAGAAGTAGTGCATCATTTCTCGCATGTTTCCATTTGACAAGAACAGTTTCCAGAAAATTACCTCCCTACAACACAAGAATTGCTGTGAAGGACCTTTTTTTTTTTTTTTTTTTTTTTTTTCAGGATGGATTCAGTCATGTCAGATTTATGACATTCCTCTACAGATACTTCCCATCACAGAGCATTTAGGGGCTGTTTTACTGTTGATTAGACTGTTTTTAACTCGTTTGCCGTGAAAGAGATTGTAGCTTGCACAGGACAGAAGCAAGCACTCCACAGCATCCTAATCTCTGCTGCAGCTTGTGTAAGTGACTTACCTGACCTATATAAACATACCTTTCCTGAAGAGGCTTCTGAAGTGCTACACGCCACCCACAGCCCACAGTAAGGACCAAATTATTCATTTCAAAAAGCCAATTATTTTTTTCAAATGTTTCAGGCTCCTAGATCAGCATATAACTTAGTATATTACTCCTAACTATTCAATGATGTTGTCCCTCAAGTATTTAAGAGTATTGAGACACCTGCAACCCAGAGGGCTCAGCAGATACCAGAGATTAACACCAGTGACTACTCACAGAGGCTTCCCTCATGACTGTCCTACTAACGTGTTATTTTAACAAGCTGTTAAGACTTTCCTCCCTATCCTGAAGCGTCAGGAGGATGCCCAGCCCTACTGGGGCTGGCAGACAGACCCCTGACCCTCTACTTATGTTGAGATGTCAGCTTTGCCTGTGCCGCATTCAGAGGGCTCAGCTGGCTGGAGGGGGACAGACAGGGGACCTATTAGCACCTCCACAGCTCAGGCCAGTCTGCTTGATTACAAATTCATTGAAATTAATTAATTTTTAATTTCACACCAACCTCAGCTATTATAAATCAAGCCAACCAGGCCAGGGAAACATTCACTGAAATATGAAACTGTCTGTCGAAGAGGCGCCTGATCACAGGTTCAACTTCAGCAATCTGTCACTTGAGAGACAAGGAGGAAGCAAATTACTTTTCACAAAAATTATTAGGAAATACTGCCTTGATTAATTACGCTGTTTCATAAAGGGCACAAAAAGAAAAAATACTATACCAGTTCTGAGCTCTGTAAGCCAGGGTCTGGTATTCCAGTCTGCTGAATGGTTTAATCTTCCAGAAAATTAATTATTTTAAAATTTCTTTTTAACCTTTTTTTTTAAACTCCTTTTACACAATAAAAATAACAAAAATATTATAAAATATTAACATCCTTGCATCTATGAAAGTAATATCTAGGCTTTTCATAGATGTTTTTCTCACTGTCCTCAGACTTCTCTGCCATAGCTCCAGAGAAAAGGAAATAATCTTACTTTGAGATATTGACAGATTTTATAAAGATTCACTTGAGACCTTTCTTTCTGCCCTCTAGTCCTTTGTTAACATTAAGTAGTTATTTATCAAATACATCTCTACAGCAGGAGCATGTTTCAGCTCCATCAGAATTAAACCTTATGCAAAATACCCCATCTCCTCTCATCACCAAAATGTGGGGCAGGGGCAATGTTGTTGCTTGCTTTCTGACCACACTGGAGTAAATAGAAAAGTAACTCAGTACCTCGGAGCATAAACCTGTGTTGGTCCAAATATTAATCTTTCAATATCCATATATTGAGCACCACTAAGTGCTCGATAAGAAATATGGCACTGAATATTATGTACTCAGTGTACATGTAAAATACCAATTAATTTTAGACAAACAAAATGTGCCTAAGCCAAGAGACATCCTATACTTTCTTTCTCTACTCAACATGCATTTTGCATTCACCTCTACATATTTTGAATGCCAGTTTGCTGCAAATAAGGTTACTTTGCTCTTAAGGATAAAATTTCATAGCCAAAATCCTTAACAAATGTAAGAACTACTATGAGAAGTACCATACCAAGTAAGACCAGGTCTCCACTGAGACTTCTGTCCTTACTGGAGACCATCTCTCTGCCTATCCCTGACAAGAGTATAGCAACAAGACAAATGTTTTGATGCTTCCTTGGAATATTGTCCCACACTTGAGCTATTTGTTGCAAAGGGACTTCCTGAACCAGAGAAAGTGCCCTTGTATTTAATAACCTTTGACAGATTTTTCTTCGAACATTTTTTTATACAGTCACTTTTTGAATCTATGTACATAATCTATGTACATCCACAGTGTCCTGTAACTTAAAGTGCAATAAGACAATGATAAAACAGGCTAAAGTAAGGAAATAACTACGGATGTCCTTCAGAAATGAAACAATAAAACCACTACCCCACACTACAACGTATTATGCATCATTTACACTAGTAAGTACTGTAGGAAGTTGGAGGGGCATAAAATGTTTATTGTGATTATTTTACATATCATGTCACCTGCAAAACTAAGAATATTCATCACTAAGACTCTAAATTGCCTGAGATTGAAAACATCAAAAGGAGAAAATTTTTAAAAATCTAGGTTACTATATGGCTGTCCAGTACTTTAGCACATACACATGGAAAGGATCTGACTTTTTTTTCTATACATAAAAGAAATGTGACGATTTTACAATCTTAACCCTGGTCCTCCTAGGATAGAATTAGAAGATTCAATAGAAAGGTGGGAATTTTCTCTTTCCCAGGAGATAAAACTCTTCAAATCAAGGTTTGTTTGCATTAATATTTAAAGTTAAATTTAAAAAACAATGATACCTTTACTAATGGTACTAATTATACCAATTTAAAACTATGATACTTCTAAGGACAGGAAAGTGATCTCTGCTTGAATTTTGCTTCCCTTCATCTTTGGACAGAGGAGGTTTCAGTAGGAGGATTCAATATTTGAAGAAGGAAATGTATTTCTTTTCCAAAATCAGAATGACTTCAAAGCTACTCAGACATATAAGATTATAGCTGATGGAAAAATCCTTCACCAAACAATTTTCTGCTCAAAAATACTGTTACATCAAGATTAAAATCCCTTCTGAAAACTGACAAGACGTGTGCATGTGCATACATATTTGGGTGACTGTGAGAAAGTAAATGAACAGTCTATGCCTAAGCATATAAATCCAAGAATGTCATCCTAAAAAATAGGGTTATTGGAAGCTTACCACGTGTTATTTCAAAAAATACTCATTTTTCAAGTGTGTTTAAATCACGGATTCTGATATTCTAACCTGTTTCATATTCCACACGTACACTAGCCCTACATTGCCAGATGGAAAAAAAACACTGAGCTGCTATGACAGTATATGCATGAGGCACGATCCTTCTGTGTGGATAGAAAAGTAGAGAGTTGAAAGATCGCTCATGGCTGCATACGGTATTTCAATAAAATTACTGTGCTCCGCTACAGTTACACACATCTCAGTGCAAACGTGTGCAAGTGCATTTCACAGCTGTGCCAATTATGTACTTGTACGCTACATGCACGTAAATACGTGCACAAACACTGAAGGTAGGTACAAACTGCTAAAAAGCCCTGCTCTGAAATGCATACATACAAGCAAAGAAGCCTTACTGCTACTGACAAGCTCCCAGATGAGCAAGATTACAGAACTGGGACCCATAATATAAACACCGCAGCCCACCACTGAATGCCTACATTTAGCTACTTGGCAACTCTTCAGCAAATTCACTATGATGAGAAGTAACAAAAAAAAAATAGAAGCAAGAATTATTTTTTTTCAATATCATATTTTTAAGTCCTTTGTGTTACACCCTAACTTTTACACTCAACTTTATTTTATTTGATTCCATTTCTTCTTGAATGACTGATTTTTCTTGGTACAAAATACCTAAAGATAAACATACAAATGTTAAAGATGAAAACAACAGGAGAGACAGACCATACTGTCAAAGGAAAACATGGAAATGTAAACACTATGGCTTCTTACAAGCGGCTATGACTCTGCCATTACGACAAGAGGAAGAAATTATTTCACCTCAGAATATAGATAGATCTTCACTGATGTGAGGAAGGAGGGGAGATGTAAAGAATTCTTATATTTTGTATTATCCAAGTACTCTAAGGTACCTTCACCTCCAGAATGCTTTCCTGGTAAAGCCTAGGTGTTTTAGGTGGTTATTGTTGTTTTTTTAAAACAACTGTCCACAAGAAATATTTTCAACTCTGTATGTTAAAAGTCCAGTGGCCTGCACACAGTAGCTGAATTAATCATAGAATCATTTAGGTTGGAAAAGACCTTTAAGAATAAATACCTTTGATTTGAAGCTTAACCTTCAAAACCAAAGTCTGATTAATGTGTCTGCAAAACCACAAAATGTGAGACTCCTAAAATTTTCTTTTGTAAAAAATTAATTAGGAATGGCACCCATTACATTCATACATAATTTACTGAGCAAATAAAAGCAATGACTTTTCTGTAACTCACTAGGCAGATGAACTATGGAAGCTAAATGTACTAACTGACCTCAAGGAAAGCTATTTTAAGAACAGCTCACTTGTGTTGGAAGGGGCTTTCTCAGATGATCTCATCCATAGTGATACTGCATTTATTCTCTTTCATTCCACAGAAGAAAAAAAAATTTAAAAAATCACTTCTGATTTGTTTCAAGCTTGATGTTTTCCTCCCCTGAGAAGGTTTAAACACACATTATGACCTTGCTCTAGTAATCATTCAAAGGAAAATTCTGACTCAAGCCTGCAAGAGCTTTGTCTGCATAAGGACCACAGGCTTGGCCTCTTGTGAATACTTTCACTTAATACTGAAAGGCTTCATTGTTTACTGTATTGCCAGAACATGCATATACACTTATAAATGGGAGGCATTTATCATTCTCAGTGATGAGGTGTCCATGGTTCATGAAGCAAGCAGAGAGATGAGACTCAAGAAATCTGGGTTCTGTTTCTCACTGGGTGACAGATTTATGCGACCAAGTAACTGCATCTTTTCCTATTGTAATACTCTATTTGTAAACTGTACATGGTATTTTATTATGCTGCAGAGTGGTTTTAGATTAATGAATTAAATTTCCTGATTGATCATTAAACAAAGAGTTCCTCACTAATATAATCATCAGCACAATGAAATACAAGACACTATTCAAGGAGATGCAGGGGGAGCAGGAAATCTCTCATTTGACAGAGCTAAAGTATTTCCATAACATTAAGTTGTGTTTTATTCCACCTTCATGAAAAAAAAAATTCTACAATCATCAGATTTTGTAGCACTTACAGAGAAGACCTATTTTACCAAGTAGAGAAAGAAGTAAATAGGTAACTTGAGCTCGTAGAGGGATGTAGCCCATCAGGACCCTTTTGGGGCATAGTTTGCTCATTCCTCCTTGAATGGCCATGTACCCCAAGTCTTTTGAGTTTAGAGATTTTTTTGCTTTAGCAGCACCTGCATGGCACATTTGCTGCCTGCTCCTTCCTGTAGGTCACATTGCTATCAGGTCTGAAAAACAGCAAACAGGCTGTTTCTGTACCAAGAAGGACCTGCTCTCTGAATGCTGACAGAAGTTGTACTACCACAATCTTTTTAAAACACTTTAAGCAAGAATAGCAGATGGTGAAGGAGGTCAGAGAGTAATAATCAGCACTATTCTTGGAGAACCATCTTCACCTAGAAAAGCCTTTGTGGGTATATTTACCAGAAATGTTAGAAACAATTATTTTCCCAAGTGCAGAGGATAAGCTGCATCCAGCCAGTTCTCGAGTATCATTTGAATCCAGGTGATAAGAAAAGGTTGTATCAACAGTCAGGAAGAACTATGCAGTACGGGTGAGCTATACAAGCACTGGACATTGAAGGAAGAAATGGGTGTAAGCCCAAGAAAGAAGGCAGGAAGTAAATAAAAAGTATGTTATGAGAAAAAGTCATAGAGGACCTTGCAGGAGAGCCCAGAAGATCCAACCTGAGGTGAAGGTGGATATGCAGGTGTGGGGCAGGAGTAGCACCTGGTGCAGCACTGGAGCACAGCACCCTTGACCGGCTGGAGCTTATACAGCTCTCATAACAAAGACGTAACATTTGTGAACAGAGCCCAGAAAATATGAACTTTAAAGTATTAACAAAAGCCACCCATTTGGATTGTAATAATTTACTGCATTATTTGAATAACTATTTTTAAGCAGTGCTCTATAATGAATTATGAGCTTTCCTCGGGGTAAACCATGCTAAAACAGCTGTTAAAAAAGCAACCAAACCACAGTTCCAATTAAGCCCAGCAAACAAACATCTTTTTGGCTAGAGACACTAAAGATGTCGAGGGGTTTAAATAGCACTAATAGTTAATTTCTGCATTTTTTATTCTTTTCACTGCATATGCCTTGGCAGTTAAGTATTTAAAACAGAGTTTTAAAGCAGACCTCCCAGATTTAAAAGAGTTAATTATTATTTATGCCAAAGTTTGTCTCTCTTCATCAATCCAGTCAAAATCACATAAATAGAAATTCTTTTTGCATTAGCACTATGTGTTTTTAGATGAAAAGTACAATGCTTATTAGTTGCTTTTTAACGTACCTTTCGTTAGGTGAAATTTCTGTATTGCAAGTTTTGCTACTTGGCATTACTGACAGGGCAATATATTATGTGGCAGCACTGGCCTGTGAGTCAAATAGGTCCCCTGGTCACTCAAAGCTTAGTTCATGCAGACTGCCAGCCCCAGCATGGGGCCATCTAGCCTGATCCAGCAGCTTCTGTTCAGGTTAAGATGGAGCGTCCCATGCTGGGACAAGTAGCCTCTTCAGGCTTCACCCCCATGGTTTCCATATGTTTTCAAATAAATCTCCCTGTCCTGTGTTCTATAAATTACTCTCTCAAGACATGCAAAGCAAGTAAAGACCAGACTTTCAGTTCTTCTCTGTGTGGGATGTACCTATGTATTCCTACTTATCCAAACAGAGATATATGTATAGGTATGACAGAGAGAAAATATCTATCGAAACAAAAAGAAGGGAAAAAGGACAGTTTTACTTTTAAGGCACTGAAAGGGCTTATTTGAACCAGAAGACCACACCCTAAATCTTCAGGAATGCTGGAAGTTCAGTCCTATGAATGCAGTAATTTATGCAAATTTCTAAATCATAGGGAAGCGGCATTACAATTGCAAACCATTTCAATATATTGCTAATTGAAGAATTTTGCATGCATATAGCTATAAGGAAACTGATCATGAGGACTCTGAAAAATACAAACCCAAAACCAATAAAAACAGAGCCTTCAGATTATCATAATTCTTCTGTGATAAGACATGTGTGGGCAACTGGTGATATTTCTTGTAACTGATAATAAATATTAATTTTTTTAAAAGCCTTGATGTACAAGCATTCCATTACATTTCTTACAATTACCCAGTATATATAAAGCTAGTAGAAATGGGCCCTGAATAATGAGAGTTGTAAAAACACCAGTGTATACATAGCTATCTACATTCTAACCTAAGTTTCAGCTTGACCAAATTACATCCACAAATCCACAATTATTGCAAATATTTGTGCTGGTGAAGCACGGCTGCTGCTATTTTAAAAAAACCAACAACCCACTATTTTTAGATTAAATACTTGCTAAAGAACCTCTGTTAAAGGTAACTTTAAATGTAACTGTAATGTAAATGTAACTGTAAGTTTTATTAAATTGATCATTTGAAAGTTGGACTCCATCTATCAGCAAAACCACACAGCCGATTGCTTTCGTTTTATAAGGACTTGACATGTACTTACATTAGTATCACACAAATGTTATGTAACTTATTGATATGTTTATAAATTCATATTGATGTTAATTATAGAGGTTAGCCAACTGGAATCTAAAAGAATACCACTTGACTAATATAATTAGCACAACTGTCTTTTATTTTAAATTACAATATAATACAAAATGGTTTTGAATGACTGACAGAGCTAAAGATCTTCACTGGGTAAGCTGGCTAAACAACTAATTCATTCCTAATTTTGCAAATTTCACAAATGCATAAAGGAATTTATACCCTGATTTATTGTACTGCTTTCCCTAACTGTAGGGTGATATGTTGCTATTTAAGAGGAAGAGCATTTTATCAAAAAGCTGCATTCTCATCGGTCCAAGAGGTTCTTATGGCTTGAAATGCTTGGCTTGTTCCCATCAAATCAGTGGCAACTTTGAAACTGATTTCAGAGACGGCACAAGTAACCCCTACACGCAGAGACTGTGCATGTAAAATGTAAAGACAAAGGCAAAAATATACTCCAGCAAGCAACCATTCCCCCATGCCCCACCGTTAGAAAATGTGAAAGCAAGCTTTGCTGATGAGGAAAGCATTCCTCCTCATTCAGGCCACTGCCGTTTTCAGCTGACAGGCTCCAGTGTGCCATCATCTGTCTCTGTCACGGTTCCACCAACTCCTACTGAGAGCCAGCACCGAGCATCAATCCTCAGCCAAATAGCCTGCCAGCTCTTTGGGATGGGAAGCAGGTTTTCTCTACCCACCCACTCTCTCTTACCAAAACAGGAACACAGTAGACAAGGATAAAAAAGTAGCCCATGCAAAGGTCTGCAGGTTCATCGCAGCATGAGAAGGTGAAGTAAAAAGTTATGTCAACAACAATAAAGAAAAAAATGAATGCTTTGATGTTACAAATAGCTGCTGATGCAGAAGGTGAGCCATGCTGTGTGCACCATAACCGCTTCCTCCTGCCTTCTCTGCACATATACCGCTCCTCAGAGAAAAGCAGCCACAGAGCCATTGGTCATTGTCACTAATTTCTCTTCAGTTGAACTCCTCCAGAATGAACAAGCCTTTATTTTTTCAGGAAACATTTTATTAGAAGCTATGAAAGCCTTGCAAGCATGCTCTTGATGACTCTCCAATGAGACTTTTAAAAAAATGTTGTATACCTCTATCAATATTTGTCTTCATAAACTTTTTTTCCAATATCTATACAAAATTGCAATCATCACACCTCTGCATGTTTTCAACACGACATAAAGGAAACTCCTAATGGGACACAGCGTGAATAATTCTGCTTACATCCAAGAGTCTCCAGTATGTAACAGTCAAGTTCGCCTGACTCCAAACTTCTTCATAATTACTATAGGAAGGAAAGAATAATACATTTTCTTTCTCTTCAACTAGAACCCTCCTCAGATTACTTCAGGCCATGACTGTTATACAAAAAGAGTAACTGTTTCTAAATTGGTTGCAGAGACAGTATGCAACTTCGTATTTAATCTTTGTTTTTAAAATCAAGCTCTGGACACAGTCAGATTTTCAATTTATGGAAATAGTCCACAGAAAGTCAACAAAACACATCGTCAAGCACCACAAAACAAGTTGCAGTGCCCCAAATCAGATTTACAATCCACAATAACAGACCAAAAGCCACAACTGTATCATAACACATCATCTCTAAGGTGTCAAGCGCATTTCCAAAGTCTTAGCTCACAGAAAATAATTTTTTAGTCTCCCAAATGATCCTACAAAGTCAGATGTATCCCACAGTACAATGAATGCATAAGCTTGTATTCACATCTGTCTGGGCAGAGAGGCTGGGAATCTGATACACTTGACCAAATTGATCCAGGGAAAAATCCCCTTCCTGCCCTCAAACCTAGCAAAAAAGATTAATGTAGAAGGCAGGAGCAGAACATGGTACCCAAGGTGCCTCAGAAAATCCAACTTGGAGGAGCTTTAGTAGCCTTGAGCTACATCTGATTGCTAGCTGTGGTCAGTTCAATGCTTCAGGGGAAAATTAAAGATGAAAAAACTCAAAAACCAAATTATTACATTACAGTAGAACAACATCCTTCCAAATAGTGGAATTTTTTTAAAGTATGGTATTAGAATAATAAAGACCACAAATAGACAATAATTTATGACAAATCATTAAATCAATATGCTTTTTATTCTGCTATCTTTTCAAGAAATTATAACCTGGGACTTTTAATAGAGAGGAACTACTACTTACAGCATCACATATATACTCATGAAAGCAACATAATACATTGCATATATTATGTAGCATTCAAGAGTAATATATTAGAATATTTCCTGCCATACAAAAAGAAGAAAACACCTGTAGGCTGGATGATTGTTTCAACCTGGCGGATGTGCAATCTGTGGACGTACATCTGGGAATCTGATGCTAACATGCAAGTGTGAGGTAACAGCTTGACTGCTAGGATTGCAAGATAGACAAGGAAGCTTCCAAACAGATGGATAACTGGCAGGCTATAAGATAATCCCTAATTATAAAAGAATTCGGAATAGATGGCATGCCTGGGTTTTAAGGCAGTAATTTAAACACACCAGCCCTGAAAAGTAATTATTGCACAGAAAAACAATGTACTCAATTCCAAAGAAGCTCTTAATCCATGTTTAAATAAGCTCTATACTAAACAGACTTGTGCCTGAACATCTGCTTTTACCACAGGATTTGGGGTTTTTTGTGTCTTTTTTAATTAAAAGACTAATATTTAACTTTTGGGGGGAACAGGAGGGTCCACTTCTTCAGGGAAGAGAGGAAGAATTAAAAAGGCTCAGTTGTTATCACACTGCAGATGTGAATCAGAAGTAAACTAGGAATCTGATTGCACGAAAACTAATGCAATTTGTATAACAATCACATTTCAGATTTGCTGTGGATTAGAGTGGATCAGTACCATGGCTGCAGTGTGGGGGTGAACTCCTACTCAGCCCGAAAACCTCTGCCACCCTCTTCCTTCATCCATCTCAGTGATTCATCACCTAGTAACCTATTTGTCACTGCTGTGACTGAGTGGCTGGAGAGGGCAGAGCCCAGGAGGACTCAGGGCATCCCCTGCCACATCCCCGCTCCACACACACCTTCTCTCAGGCCACAGCTGCTATTTGGCTATGAACACGGCACGAAGCAGCTGTTCCCAAAGGATGCAGATGATAAACTGCACCTCTGAATCATACTTACAAAGGAAAACTATATATATATCATGACCACTGGCAAGCGCTTCATCTCATGTCCCCCTGTTAAGCACTCTGCAGAGCAGGGCTAAGTCCACAGGACAGAAGGCTCTTTGAATCCCTGTACCAGGAAGAAACAGTCCAAGATGTAGCCCTTTGGCTTTGAAGTTGTTTCCGTAATTTCTGAGATACTGCTAGGTATAAACTCAGTCCTCTTGAGAATTCAACGATGTAAAGAAACATCAAGGAAACATTCTTAAAATACTGTCCCAAAGAGAATCACAGAATATACCATTTGCACACTGCCTTCCTCTAAAGGGAAAGCTCCTGAGAAAACAACAGATCCTTTCCAGACTGCAACTTTATTTAGACAATGCTTACTGAAACACAGGAGATGTGTCCCCATTTACTCTAGTTCAGATCAGCTTTAAATCTTTCAGTGTAGCACACTCATTATTACAACTTTATTATCATTATTTGCAGACCATTTCCATGTGAGAACTGCCATATACTCAAACATAGACTTCAAGCAGTCACCACATTCCCCCCCCCTGAAACTTGTACATCTTTTTTGCAGTTATGCTAATAGCAAACTTGCACAGAGACACTCATCTTCCTTTAAATCATCAAATCATAATCCTGTCTGAACTCAAATCACTATCTTTCCCTTTCTCATAAGAGCCTTTTACTTTTTAACTTTGGTTTTTGTTTGTTTGTTTTTTTAAGAGTACTAACTGCAGCAATATAGCTATATAGGTATACTTACCATGGTAAATTTTTCTCTCCATTCTTCTCTGTCCTCTTGCTCTCTTTCCTGTTCTAACACTTTTAAAAAAAATACATCTTTAGCTTGCTTTCTTCCACCCTATGCTGTGGTTAGTGTGGGTAGAGAAAAGATATAGAAGCTGATTCCCCTTTTATTGTTAATTTCATTGCTAGTTCATCCCCTCACACAGTATGAGAAACAAGACCATCACTGCTTCTTAAAAGTCATGTGCAAGTAGCGATTATATGTCCTTCTAATGCTATCCCCTGTGTTAACAAATACATATTTGTACAGCCTTGAGGTGAAAGCTCTGGACACCTCATCTTCACAGTCGTGGACATCAGAGAGGTTATACACTGTATAAAACCGGCAGCTTAATGAATGGTCTATATTAATGCATGAAACAGAAGGTTCATTAGCCATGGTTAGATTGAAATTTCTGAACTTTTTCTTCTTCTGCTAATATTTCCTGTTTCCTACCTAACTCCTATTTTTTTTCAGGTTGAACATCAGTTTTACAGCTGGAACAGTGATCTCATAGTTAATACAGCTTGATTTCACTTCAAGTCACAATCCCTCAGCCTTGCTTTAGTTTTCCATATTATTCTTTTGGGAGTAAAACCTGGAAATTCCTAGAACAGATTTGAAGAGCAGCTTGTTAAAATAACTGCCCATACCTGTCATCTCAGTATTAGGATCGCATTACCAAAATAAGAAAAAAAAATCTGGTCAGACCTTCAGAGAATTTAAGTTGTTTGTAATCTAAGGAAGCACATTATAGCAGCTGGAGATGCCCCTGTTAAATGGGAACTACATATTATTGGATAATTTGCTTGTATTTATTTGTATAATAATGACTACGTTATGCCATTCAACATGAAAGCAAAGGAACAATTCTTATTTACTGTATCCTACAGCCTCCTACCACTAACATGAGATTAAAAAAAAAAATCTACAGAATACATTTATAAATAAAACAATTCTACATGTGCATATTGAAATCTTAGAATCACCTTTACAGAGATTAAGGGACTGTTCAGTTTAGGTCAAATCCTGTATGAACAAAGTCTGTATAAGGTCGCAAAACATCAAAGTACATGTTTAATACCCGACTTTAATAAATTTACCAAACTTTATGTCTCTTCTTACTTCAGCTGGGTAACAGATGACAAATTCAACATATTTTACTGTTTTATAATAACCAGCTTAGAGATTTTATCTTTTTTTCCTAAGAGAATGAAAGATAATTATTTTCTTCCTTAAACAACAATTTTGTGCCACATTTTCATTACATAGAGGAGAGGAACAAAAAAAAGATACATTCTTAGGGTAAGTAAACTGTTGCTGGAAGGTTTTTGGTCACTTGTTTATTGGTATTTCTTAGAGCTAAGAGCTGGGTGCTTCTGAGTAATTATTTCCGTTATTCACCTTCCATTAAAAATTTCTGCCAAATCAAAGAGAAGAAAGTCTACATAATTTTTACCTAAAACTAGTTTTTTTGTGAAAAATTGTTCCTCCAAATTGGAGGACAAATGAATTCTCCCTAGGATTATGAACTCCACCTCACTCCTACACGTAAACTGACTACTACAGCTTAGGCTGAGCACAGTAAATAACTACTTTCACTAGGTTTCATGTTATTCACATGCTCAATTTACTAGAATTTCAGTATGTTTATAAAGGCAGTGTGACTTAAGTAAATTCTTAAATACTCTGCTAAAAGTGTATGAACGCAGGTATTAGACATCCTCTCTTTTAGGTTGAAAATTTTGAAGCAATCATTCTATGAATCTTTCATATGTTCTTACAGTACAAAGAGTGGCCCAGACAGGGTTATGAACAAACTGTGTATTTTTAAAGCCCCTGACCCTTTTCTGTCACTTAATCACCATTATTAGTAAAAAAATTATTATTTAAAAATAACTACAAAAGAAGTATCACGGGATAATGTACAACTCAAAAAAGCATACAGATTGGAAATACCAATGGCAAGTAAAGATGCACTACTTCAACTATGTTGTCGAAGAGAACTGTCCTGTATCACTTCTGCAGTTATTCAGGCTTGGCACAGCATCAACTTCTACCATATGGCTTTTTCTTCCGTTGTTGAAAGTGAATCTTTCTGTCAAAGAGCAGCTGTTCTAAATTATCACATCAAATTTTAACCTTACAGAAGACAACCACTGAACCCACAGATTCATGACAGTGAAATAGTTCGCCTCCTTGACCTATGAAGGATTCATCCCTGTTTAGGTCTATAACTGCCTTAGCACAACAGCTACACCAATTGTCAGGGTATCCGATGCAGGCAGGTACTTAACGCTGAACCTACAAACAAATTCTAGGCAATGAACATCTCATCTTCTCTCCCTAAAAAGACTATGTTAAGTCAAACTTATTATGTTGCTGTTGTGTTATCAAGAATAAAACTGCAATTTCAAATGCAAAGAAAATGAGACATTACAAATGCAACCCTTGTTATTCCATTTGTAATGCAAAGAAACAGTAAATTCTGATACTTTGCCTGCAGTCTAAGTATTTCAATAAAGTCTGATATCAATTACCAGTTATTTAGATGTCTGCCAACTGCACATTTTGACAACATCCTGTGCTTAATGCTGAGGAGTGGCAGACATAGAAGATCCTTCTTGTCTAGTAATCATCTTTCAAGATGGTTCTTACTTTAAGAGCATTTTCATCGAACATTATCAAAACTCACAGCTCTTACTACAATTGCTCTCTATTAACGTCTAGTACCAGCTGTCAGTTGTAATGCAAACCCCTGTTAGCCTTCATAAGTTCCACCCTGGAACTAATACGGGATTGTTGGAGAGCTCTGTGCACAGACGTGCACGCAGAGAAACCGATGGAAAAAGCACGTGTTCGGTGAATTCACACCCGCAATACAATCTTTGTGCAACTCTGCGCTAAGCCAATATTGAAAGTCATCAAACACAGTAGAAGCAAAACATGCTCAGGATGATACGATTAATTTAGTTTTTCATCTTTTCGAAAGCCTCAAAGAAGCGAAGCCATTAAAATGAAAAGGTTAAAGAAATGCCAGCAAGATCCCTTAGGATTTTCTGTGATAGAAATCCATAAGATGTTTGCAGTAAAATTCTGCACAAAAATTCAACAGTAGTGGTCTTGAACACATATGTGTCAGAGAACTAAGGTGAAAATTTCTGTGCTTTAGCAAGAGGAAGCAAGTGTCTCACGCAGACTTGTTACACTGTAGGTAATCTGGATCAATATCCAGTATATTACACTACTTTGGGCAGGGCTTTTGGAGGGTTTTTGCTCAGGTTTTATGAGGGGAGCTTTCTGTTGCTTGAAAAGCAAGCGAGGGGACAAGGGAGAAATTGCCAAAATACGCATAGCCAGCACCATCTCCAAACTGGTAAGAGATCTGCATTGAACAAACATACAGTGCAACTGTATTACGTTGCATTTCGTAAGTCATTAACATTTCTGCAAATATTTCATTTTGAGTAAACCTTTCCAATTCTCAACTAGTTTCAAATGCAAAAATGCAATTCTGAATTACCTAATTTGTCATATGTTGACACTGTAGTACTGAACAACTTGGAAAGAAGTATTAGTAAGCCTTTTTAAAGAACACTAACACTAGGTTCCTAATCACTGAACATAAAAAATGCATATAAATATTTATAATCATGTTTTTGTTTAAATATTTCTATAAATAAAATACAGTTTGTGAGAAACTTAATAAAGATTCTTCTCAAGTAACTATAGAGCACTGAAACAAGACTTTTCTAATTTGATAATCTGTATAAAGTTGTATAAAAAAAAATCTTTTCTAGGAATTTCCAAATGATTCTTTTAAATTTACTTGTTCAGGATATGTGACAAAGGTGCTCACAAACCATGAGATTCTGCCTCAGAAATTTTGTCTTTAAAACATGCATTTTAAACCTATGACTTATGATTGACAAATCATAGGATATTTTAAAAATTCATAAGAGTCAGAAAACGTTCCGTAGAAAATTAGCTGTGATCCTTCCCAAGTATTCAGTGCAGCAAAATTCTTCCTGTATGAAAAAATCATCTGGTTATCTCTGACATAACTTTCATAAATGAGAGTTAAATAAATTCTAGGCAGGAAGGTAAATCCTTCACTGTGTGCTCTGTTTATGTACTTAAAGAACATAAAGTGGATGAAAACAATGAATATTTAACAAATAAAGTGATTCATAATTTATAGCTGCTGTCATTTTAGTTTACTAGCTTGAAAGAATAAAAGTCCCTTTTAAAAAGCATCTAAACAAACTTCAAATGAAAGGAAAAAAATACACTTGAAACCTCTGCTTTACAAAACGTGAACCTCTATCTTTTTCAGATTTCATGTAAAAGTAAACTCTTAACTCTGTTACTATACAATACACTTTTCATATGATCAGTTCCTACATTTTACTTAACATAATTATTCCTATACAGAGCCTAAGAGTTAAAAACACACACTTTTGTAGCGTAAGCAACACATCCCAGCCACTCAAGCTACTTCCAAAGGAAAATGTTACCATCTTTGCAGCTGCAGCAAGCATGTGTGCCTTCCGTCTGTTTTCACTTGCACAAAGTTGAGTAGTTTCTCACAGTACCTTTTTCTCTTTACATATAAAGTTATATTTTATCTACTTATATAAGCAAGAAAAAAGTATGTTTACTTATGCAGGGACAAAACGGCTATATAAAGCATAGGAAAACAAAAGACATGTTTTTTATCATTAGTATTAATGATGTTTTACATATTTTTATTGCAAGTATAGCATTCATTCTATTGAAAGAATTAAGCAATGTATGTGATGGTTCAGATTTAGCAGTCACAGATGGCATTCCTTTCATATCTCTATAAACTCAGAGAGAGAATATGATTTAGGATATGCTCACAATACAACTTGAAGCACTGAATAATTTAGTGTTAGGGGAAATTTTGTGAAGTCACTTTTGCAATAACCAGGCACAGTGGGTGAACTTCACCTCTCTCTCCTTTACCCCTTACTCCCTTTTCTTCCATTCAATCCACCTGATTAATAGCTAAAAATCATATACATAAGGAGGACTGTTGGATTGCATTCTCCTTCTTTTTTTTCCTGGCTTTGTTATAGAAAATGTGTCAGTAACTTGTGGTTAAAACTTACAATTTTATTACATGGTATTACATAGGAGATTTATAATTCAGACTTACTCAATTCCAGCAACTGAAGTTTAGAACTATATCTTGAAAGGATAGCATGCAGAAAATGTAATTCTGCGCTTTTTAAGTCATTCTATTCAGGCCCACCAATTTACCTTTCCTCTTGATAACTGGAGTCACAAAGCTTTTTTTTGGACTAAAGGGTCACCTGTTGGAAGCATTCAAAAGAACATTCAAGCTCACTCATACTCCCATATGGATAATCAATTACCCACTGTATGTCTGCTAATTAAGTATATCATCATGTAAAACATAATTCTCCATGTCCAGCTAGTCTTTCTGAAGTGCATGAAATAAACCAACAACAGAAGAGACACATTCAGGATGGAAGAGATTTATTAGTCCAAGCCTGCCAGTGCAGGATTTCCGTTATCATCTGGTTACTGCATTTTTAAAAGACAGCTCCTGAAATGAGGCTTCCATTATTTCTCCAAGGAGACTACTACATCATTACACAACTAAAGACATTTTTTTCTAACATTTATCCTAGATTTTCCCATTTATTTTGATACTATTACCCCAACTAAGCAACCTTCACATAATGAGATCTATTTCCTCTCTGCAGCATTCAAAATAAAACTGAGCCTAGCTTCTCCACATACAAATCACTCACTGGGCAGGTGATGTGAATGCTCCTTTTGTTTTATTGCTCTTTGGGCTGTTCCAAACATTATACCACTGGATAATATCCTGGTGTACTTGCAACTTAAATAGTGCATGGAAGCCTTATTGCGCTTTTTCATTAAAATCACATTGTTTACTTTGAATAGGTACAGAGACAGTCAAAAAGGATGAGTAGAGGTATGGAGCAATCAGTCCTCCAAATAAGAAGGCACTAGTAGAGAGGGAGAGTTGGGAAAATAGGTACTAGAGATGAGATGGTACACATGAAAGAGACCTTGAAAATTGCTAATACAGAAGCTGAAAAGGGAGAAGTTGTTGTTTTCTCACCATACAAGGATATTGAAAACCTTATCCAACTGACTTCACAGAATCACAGAATATTAGGAGTTGGAAGGGACCAGAAGGCTTAAGCACAGCAAGATGACATGTTTTCCACTCAAAACAAAGAGATGGCATTCATTGCCATAAAAACTTACAGAGTTTTCTTTAGTTTTCTTTCTTTAGAGTTTTTCTAAAACTATAGTTTTAGAAACTATAAATAAGTCAAAAACCCAGACAAATTCAGAGGTGACAGGTCACAGATTCCTATTATACATAGCCTTTCTTACAATATGTATCTTAAGTCTTCGAAAGTCAACAGTAGACTGGCAGAAGCGGAAAGGTATACCCAGTAAAGCAGCACTTTATACAGTTTCTGATACTTTTCCTTAGGAATCTGCCATTAGCCACAGTCAGAGAAAAAATAGTACGGCAGACAAACCTCTGATCTGATCTACTCTATTTGTTTGATTGGGAACAAACAGAAAAGATGAGTTATTCTTGTTGACTGGGGAATAAGATGGATACTATCAGAAAGCATTAGGCTTAGTGTACACTTCCAGTCAGTTGGGTTTTTTTCTCCAATTAAAACAAACTAAACCACATTAATTCTAAGAGTTAAGATGCTATAAAGATGTAGTTTGGCCAAAATGGCATGAAGATATAATTTAGAAAAGACATTGTGAGGAAGAAGTCCTATTCAATCATGAAATATCGAAAGATTAAATAAACAGGATCATTATGATGCTAGTGCTAACAAAGCTGTAGTAACAGTCTATAGTGGATGACATATACCATATTTATTTAACTAGCATATGTATTAGCTAAGAGGGAAAAAGGTACTAAAGAGTGGCTTTTTCAACATGCTCCCTTACACATCTTGCTTTACCTTATACAAACCTAATCCCTCTAAAATATTGACTAGCTGCAAAAGTCTTTGCTAGAGGAGGTATTAAATATTAAGCTGTTAACCTGAAGTACAACCAAAATTTCTCAAGGTGAGGCATACAATTTGCTTTTAAGAAATCATTCCTTCACACACTCACAATAATGAGGACAAGGATGGTCACAACAAAATTGGTCCTGATCCTTCAACTGACTGACAGGTAGGTATTGTACTGCTGTACATGTAAAATCCCTATCAATTGGTTGGACCCAGAGGAGAACAATAATCTTTCCAACAAGAACCAATATGCTGAGTAAAGCCAATAGTCCAATCTCGGCTCTTCAGAGCTGAGATACAAATATGTCATAAAAACATGTATGTTTTTATACATGCATGTACACAAATAATAAAAAATGGCTTGAACCTTATGTCAACTTTTCCTGGTTATGCAAAGAAAGGGAAGAAGTTGTGGACAATGGTACAATTTATGTTATTTGGGGGCATAACTGTGCCTTATTATTTTTCCAAGTACCAAGAAAAGCTGTTTTGAATGAAATTTAAATAGACTAACCATATACCATTAGGGTCCTTCATTTTAATAATCAGCGATAATCTCCTGCTAATGCAAAGTGATACAGCATTATGAAAACAAAATCAGAAACAGTCTGAATGTAGGATCAAGTAGTGACAGACACTAAGTTGTTGAATATTTTCAACTACTAGGAAGACAATAATCTCTATTAATTATTAGTCTTTCAAACTTCAACTGAAATATTATTTTTCCTAAACTATGCCTTCATTCCCACCCGTGCTTGTAACATGGCTTTGGATCTTCTTCAGACTCTACTATCCTGACTTTATTGCCCTTCTGTTGACAAAAACAACAACAACAACAACAAACTTAAACCCCAACACCATAAAAGAAGGAGCAAGAGAAGGGGACAAGAAAACAAAAAGAAAGGTGCAGGAGAAGTCTTGAGCCCGAGGTCAAAACTGAACTCTTTTTCTGAGCTTTCCAACTCCTGCTGAGTTACTGATACCGACAAATGGGTGGTTTTGAATTACTGACTGCTTTTAGAGTGCCACTTCAGTCACACCACACTGAAAATATTTGATAAATACGACTTTCAATAAAAGTTAGTGGAACATTATATGCTAAATCAGAGTAAACCAGAAGAACCTGTTGCTGTTGTTAATGGTTTCATCATATATCACTCCTGCGATCAACAGTCAATAAGGAAGAAAAAAAAAAAAAAGGTTTGGGGGGGAGTGGGGCAGGGGGGAGGGAAGAAAGAAAGAGATAGTAGTCCTATGGTCTGATGTTATGCCCTCCAAATCATGTATGATACACTCACACATGGATGTGAACTCATTCCTAATCTTTGAAGAACTCAGTAGGAGCTGCCTAGCCTACCTCAAGCATTTGAAAACCTGTTTTTAATAAAACAGTTTATTTTATTTTAATTTAATTTAGCTCAACTTTTGCTCAATTGTAGTCTGACACTTTCTAGAGTGATTGTCTTTTTGTGCTTATGTGTAACTGAAATTCTAAACCAACAGATTTCAAGCATTTACAAGGACATAGCCCCTGTAGTAAGCAAAACTATATTCAGCATTTTTAAGTGTAGCTATAGGAGGCACTGGATAAAGCATTTCTGAATAAAAAAAAATATTCTTTCCTGGATTCAGCTCTTAACAGAAGAGCTTAACTTGTTTTTCTCCATATTGATATCTAACTGCAGAAAAGCACAATCAAAAGACTCAGCTCTCCAATTTATTAAATTTGAGGGCAAAATCAATTTTAAAAAATCTACTAAAAAGCAAAACCAAACAAAACACACTCTTACCCCTTTCCTCCCACACCTCCTTGGCATTTTCTGAGAAAAAGTCTCCTTAATTAGAGCAACACCTTTCACAACCACCTGACTACGGTTTGGTGGGCTCCCAGTAACTCTCCAGGATTTACTTGTTTGACATAAAGATTGCTGTAGGATGGATGGAAAAGGAATAGGCACTCTCTCAACCAGGTTCAGAATACTTTATATGTCTGTTCTTATGGATACATGGATATGCACATGTACAAAAGCACACATACACACACCCCACAGTAAATATCTCAGCTACTTCTTATTCCATCCATAGTATTTCTAGATACTTCTGTTTAACTTATTTATTTAATGGAAGACCCTTAGCCACAGCCAGTATAATTTAAGGTACTCTGAGAAAAGAGGTTTAAGATTCAATTAGCACAAAACTTCAAAAAACTTACTTTTATAAAAAGCAAAATGTAGACCACCATCAGTTTGGTTGATATTAAAAGTATATACTAAGTATAATATGCATTTCTTTAATGTTTAAAAGACCATTTCTGGAAAAACTCGAAATTCTTGGTATAGTCTTTTTCTTGGGAGCATTCACATAACCACAGCTTGCAGAAACCAAAAGTTTGGAGAAAATTATTTTGAGCTAAATACATAAGTGCTCATGAAAATGCAATTTTGAAGTTCAAATATTAATTTTCCGAATGTATCTGCATTTAGGAACTATGCTACCCCAAACAATGCTACCTGGTTGGTTTTTTTACTCACCAATTCCAATTAATCAAGATAGCTCAGCAGCAAAAATTATACATCAAGCCATAAAGTTAAAAAGAATCACACAAAAACATCAAATATTTTGACACAAACAATGCACTTGAGAAAACTATAATCTACTGAAAGAGAGTCCAAGAGTGGTAAGAGAGGCTAGATTTGCTACACACTGTGTTAACTAAAAATCAGTGGTTGACCCTCATTAAATATTTTTAGCAAATTACATTATTTACATAGACTAAACCCTCTCATTTTCATGGTGATTTTATGAACTAATTTATTTCTCTCAATAATTTGGAGAAAATTAACATGACCCAATACACAGAGCAGGGACATAAAGTGAAGCCCCTGTTAATCATTGAACTATGAACATGGAGCGCATTTTTACCTTGGCAGGCAAAGCCTCTTTCTTCATAGCCAGCATTACACAAGCACTTCCCTATGGGCACTAGCCATTCTCCTTCTGTACTGCAATACATCTTGGGTGGCTCTTCCTCCTTGGAATGATTGACACAAGAACCTCGCACCTCCACCAGTGACTGGGAGTCCATGGGTACCGTATCTGGAAACATGGCGAGGTTCTTGACAGTGAAAGGGCACTTTTTGAAGTACACTCGCACCGAGACTAAGGCAACACACGCACCTACATCTTGAAAAGCTAAGTAAAAGCCTTTCCTGC
>NW_010183486.1:49659-68948 GCF_000695765.1 Mesitornis unicolor
CCTCACGGACTTCTGTATTCAGCTTGAGAATTCGGTCCCCGAGATCCATTTGGGTGAAGCTCTCATCAGCTGCAATGGTGTCAATCTTTGTAAACTGGTGCTCTCTGAACTTTACTGAATGGTCATCATCAGATTCCATATAATACAGATTGAAGGTCTCTTTGCAAGTGCCCAGAACTAAAGGGATACTATTGCAGTCCCTCAAGGTAAACTTGAGCTCCACATATATCTTCTGAGCTGAATTGCGTGGAATCCAGTTTGTTCGCAGCCAATTGTTTTGACTGTGATCCATAACGTTGCACACTTGGTAAGTTCTGATTGGAGTATAATGCTCATCAACACCACTAATCTCTTCCCACTGGAAAAGAAAAAAGAAAAAAGAAAAAGAAAAAAGAAAATATTTTAAGATTCATGATTATACCAATAAAATCACACTTGGAAACAAAAGCTGTGAAAAAGCAAAAACCACTTTGTTTGGACATTATTGTTTATTTTATAGTGAAGCCTGGTTGAACTTGCACTTACTTTTTTCCTATTAAAACATAAAAAAATCATAAATGGACACACAATTCACCATTAAGAAGTCAGTTTTCACAAAGTTATTTCAAGGCGACATGAAAGAGATGCTACAGCTGTTTTGCATTATTAAAAAAGGGTGATTTCTTAAACTATATGTAGTGCTGTCCTGTTGATCGTGATCCCAACAAGTTTCTACTACAAGCACACTCACCTCAAACAGAAGAGGTTCACTAGGACAACACCACATTTTCACTGTTAGAATCAAGTTATATTTAAAAGATTCAACAAGATTTAAAAACTTACCAAACCCAAGTCAATGGCTCCCACTGAAATTCCGTATAGTCATAATGTTACAGTTTTAAATTTATTCAAAGCATGACAATTGATTTTGCTTGGTATATATGTTCTCTGGACAAACCCTCAAGCTTAGTCCAGTTTCCAGAGTTATTAAAAATTACCACCAACTTACTGTTAAGTATCTTGGTTAATTTTCTTCTGTGGATTACATAGGCTATGACTCTAAAATGGTTTTAGAAGTATAAGTAGTCATTTGATTTTACATCAGTCATCAGCTGACAAACTTACTTGACCCAGACCGGGAAGGAACGGGTCTCCTATTTGTGAATTACTCATGTATCAGTCCTACCTGATTTCTGAAGTCACACTTATCAGAGAGGAATATTTACCAGTCACTGGAAAAAAGAAGTCCTACAGGGGTACTTAAAGTAAATATTTACTGTTAGTCATTTACCACAACTAAGGGACTTAAGATGCATCTTTCTTCACTTTTTCCCTGAATGACTTGGGCCATTTGTTTTGGTTTGGTTTTTTTTAAGGTCATCATTCTTCAGCTTTTATCCACACAAAAAATGCAGTTGCCCTACATTCCGTATCTTAAAATGCAAAATGAAGAGCCTTACCACTGAAGTGCAGGAATTAAAACTATCACTACAATGAACAACAGCTGTTAAAGAATCGCAACAGGACTGAAGTTGAAAGAAACCCTTCCAGATCTTCTAGCCCAACCCCCTGCTCATGCAGGGTCAGCCAGAGCAGGTTGTTCAGGATCCTGTCCAGTCAGGCTTTTGAGTATCTCCAAGGATGGAGACTTCACAGCCTCTCTGGGCAGCCTGTGCCAGCATTTGATTGTACTCAGAGCAAAAAGGCTGGTCCTTATGTTTAAATGGAATTTCCTATATTTCCATTTGTATCCATGGCCTCTTGGCCTTTCACTGGGCACCAGAGGGAGGAGTCTGACTCCATATTCTCTTTACCCTGACATCAGGCATTTACAAACACTGGTAAGATCTCCCTGGGCCTTATCATTTTCTGCTCTATGCCTCAAAGTTGATTACACAAACAAAAGAGGTAAACTCCTATCGCCATAATGAAGTGCACACTAGTAGAACATACAGCAGCTACAAACTTCTTGCTTCACTGTCACCCACATACACAGCCTCTGCAAAACACACAAACGCTGCCCCACACAACCAGGCACAGTGCAGCTGGGGAGCACTAGAGCTTAAGAGAGAGCTGCTGTGAGGTACAAAAACTGGAGATGTGAAGTAGACAGAATTAAGTATGCTGTGAGAAATCACTGCCACTCTTGGGGGAAGGAGACAAAGAAGAACTTCTAGCAGAAAAACATCCTCCCTCAAAAATTAAGTCACATCAATGCTACATTTAAGAACTCAGTGTAACAATCACTCATTTTACATAAGCACCTTTTGCTGAAGGACCTTAGTGTGCTGCAGAGCAAATATTATCTGAGGAAAGTACTACTCCCACTTTACCGACAAAGAAACTGAGGTGCAGAAGTGTTACCTGTCTTTACAATTTCCTCCTTTTACAAGACATGCATCACACACACACAAAGAAAAAAAAGCAAAAGAATGAGGCCACATCAGAGTAACATCTGAGATTTTTCAGTCCCTACCCACTGGATTTAACAAAGTTTTGATATGACTAAGAGCTGGTCTGCACAATGAAATTGTCCACACACAAGATGTGATGATTTTAAATCATGTTATTAAACCAGTAGATAAAAACAGTATAAATATTCTTCCTTTAATTGAAACAAAGTTTATTTTAGTTCACTTTACAGATGTGACTATATACAAGTTTTATCTCTCCCTGACTAATTCAATAGAGTTAAAAACAGAGTCTTGGATGTGTACACTGCAGCCAAAATGCTCCAGCAAGCCATAATATGCTACATTGCCAAAGAGAGAGAATAGCACAGTGATTTTTCTGAGCCAAAGTTACTACACTGGAGCTCATGGCCACTTGAGAGCTTGGCACCTCACGGCAGCTCATTACACAAGAAGAGCTCTCGCCTGTATAAGAAGCAGCTGGACCCTGGGCTCCCAGCCTCTGCCAAGTTCCCAAAACTGAGTGGAGAACCCTTCTCTCACAGATGTCCTTGTACAAGTACCGCCCCTGAGCCAGCCATATAATGCTGTTGCAAAAAGCCATTCAGGTGTCATAATTGCCTCCTGTGAAGCTGGATGTGCCTACTCAACTACAGGTCTTACCTGGACAAATAAAAATTCACTTACAACAACTGGGCAAAACTAGGTAAGATTATATAATGAAACATAATTTCACAGACATTTGAAGCAGCTCACACAGATTCATAAGTGATCTACTTCTTATCTCTTCCATAAAATTCATAATCAGTTCAACATATTTTACATGTCCAGTGGGAGACAGAAGCAAAACCAGGAACTTGCAGAATTTAAAACATCTCCACAGCAGATGTTATTTTTCTGAACAAGTCTCACTGCAATTTTTTTTTCAGAGGTTTCTCATCCAACATGCTCACACAGACAGTTGAACACAGATGTATGAATTGCATATTAAAGGTAGCACCACTACTATGCTTTTTATCTAGAAGTTGCAACATGTAATAATCACTTCATTAATTTCTAGTAAAGACCAGATTGCCTGAAAACAATTGCAGATTGCCACGTCAGTCCATTTACATAAACAACAAAATTTCAAATCTACCATTTAAAGCTGCAGCACTGCTGAATGGAAGCACCAACGTCACACTGGGTGCTAACTTGACCAAAATGCTTTAACTATTATAAAATTACAGAGATAGCAACTATCAGTTTAGAAAGAGTTAAGGTGAAATAAGTCACTGAAACTACAGAAGAGTGTTCAGATCAGAACATGTATAGATTCAAGTAGATTTGTGGCTTCAGTAATTACTATGATCAAACTAAATACAAGCAGTACATTTGCATTGCAGCTTTTCCCAGTAAGCTATCGTATTGCCATCCCCACGTGATTTTAATTCTAAACAGATTATCAAGAACCTAAAGACAATTTCCTTTCCATAACCCATGGGTTTTTTCTATTAAGTGAGGTTCCTGAAACACTTGTATTTGTAGTTGTTTTAAATTTTTATTTCTCTGGTTGTAATTAATGTGTTCAACTTGCTCTGTAAAGTTACAATAGTTACAAAATTACTTTCTTAAAAAAAAAAAAAGAGAGATTCTTATTCTGGTGACTGGAATTTGGGAAAGAAAAAAACAAAACAAAATGAATGTTGCTTAATAAAATATTGAACGTTTCCTTATTTAATCAGTATTGTCAATTGCTCCTGTGATGATTTCAGGGGCTCAAATGAAGGCAAGCAGTCTTTCACTGCAAATCCATACAAACCATCAACGAGATGCTACGCATGTCCTCTTAAAGCAAAGTCATGCTGTTTTAGTATCTCTTGTTTTTTTCCCAGTATTGCTCTTGTAGAGCCACCCTCTCTCATGCTGCACATGAGCTCTGCTGCTTTTAGATCAAAGCACCAGACAGTACCCAAACAAGACTATGGCGCTCACAGCATTTCTTTTCAGCACTAAAAATCTATTATCATTACACAGAGGATAAAAATAAATAAACAAATAAAACTTTAGTAGTTGAGCATGTAAACTTTAGCTTTATAGAGAGGTATTGTCACTAAAATGTGCTGGCTAAGTGTCAAGAGGAAACAAACCTCCTGTGCAGCACTGCCACATAGCCTGCTCAGTTTTACAATATTCAGTGCAGTTTTAATTTGTACTGGTATCATTCTAAATCTATTTTCCCAGACAGGTAGCTGAAATAACAAACTAGGTATGAGTTAAAAAGTAAAGGAAGAATTAGAAACAAAGGATATCTCAGGTATTTTAAACACACACAAAAAAATTCTGATTTGCTGGAGGTCACCAGGGAGGGGAAAAAATCAGCTAAAAGAAAAGTCCAGAGTTACTATTTAGTAATTAAAGTGAGTCTTTGCATCTTAGGGCCCAGGAAGAAAAGATTAGAGTTCCACGTATGTGGGAACCTGGATAGCTGGGGCTAGAACAGGTCAAAAGCAGAGAGCTATAATAAATAACAGGAGAGTGAAAAGACATGAAGAGGAATTCAGCCAAAACAGAGGTGAGACAATGAGCTGCAAAGAGAATAACTCAGAGATATGAGATGCACTAAAGGAAAAGTTCAGATGTAAGGCAGACATTTACTCTACATAGGACAACCAGGAGGCAGAAAGGGACATGCTCCTTTCCCTCTTGTGCACTGAGTCCAGCTTGCTGCAGTCGCAGCTTCCCCTTCTCCCACCTTCAGCTTCCCAGAACTATCTTCATCCCATGGAAAACCGGCATGGGGTGGGGGGGCAATTTCCATTGAATCAACTCTCCTAAACTGCACATCATGCAACCACCAGTATTTCTGCATGAGTAAATATGTAATGCAAGGGGCAAGAATGCATCTAGCAAGAAAGTATGGCCACTCAAACTTAGTTACCATGGAAACCCACCTAGAACTCAAAATTAACTCCTCCCATCTATTTCTGAGGATACTACATTTTCCCATACAAAATTTCATCTTGTTGATGCTTTGCCAAAAGAAAATAACAATAGTTTACATTTTCATCTCCAGATAGATGGAAAAGATAAACCAGAAGGTATCAGAAGAAAAAACAGACGAAGGAGAAGCTGTCACAAGGAGACAGAGGCTACACAGCAGCGACAGCAGAGAAATACTGCAGAGGATTTGGGCACAGGCACTTTCCTAGGATTTAAGAAAGACCTAGAGAAGGTTACCTGAGCCAGGAAGGAAGGAACTGGCACTATGTAATTCTGAGGAGGAAGGGCATTGGTAGGAGATAGGCTGAGAACTTCAAGAAAAAAGACTTGACGGCTGGACTTGATGATCTTAGAGTTCTCTTCCAACGTTAATGATTCTATGAAAATCTGCTGAGATGCTGGCAGAATGATCATATGAAAGATATGTACTTATACCATGTAAAACAGACACCGGTGGGACCCAAACCTAATTCTCACTTCAATTACATGCAATTACTCAGGTAAATCTGGCCACTTCAAAGATGTCCCAACTGGCACTTCTTTCTTTCAGTACCATGCAGCTACAGAAAAAACAAATATTTATCAGTCTTGGCTATGTTTAGACTGGAAATGAATAGCCAGGTTCTAAATACTGGAAGAATCAAGCAACAGGATTATCTTGCAAGCAGTCCAATAGGGATGATAGATTCAAGTTCTTTTATGAAACATTTTAAAAATTGTGTCAGGGATTTTATGACAGCATGATCAGGGAGTTGTAAATCTGAGGCTGTGATATGAGATTCTGGGTGTTGGGTTTGTTGCTGCTGTTAAGAGGGAAGGAGCACAGGTGTGACCACTATTTTTGAATTCACATTATTACGCAGTACATACGTCACATTACTCCCTTCAGACACCTTCAACACTTTTGAAACACATCCAGGTGAAGTGCCACAGCACCACTCCCTCCCCAGCATGTAATGTGGCTTTTGGAAAGTGTTCTTTTGTTTGCTTTTCATTTTTTAAACCTTTGTTTGATACTGTTAATGGCAGGAAATGAGAATGTATTCAGTGGTACAGAAAAATGTCCGAGATCCCCAGTGAGAGCGTCTAACTCTCATGCTCTGGTCATAATGACTAACAAAGCTGGGACAGAAAGGATTTTCTTTCCCAGAACAATGTGGCAGAGTGTGCTGGACTTATGGCTTTGGCTTTTTCTTCCGTTTTCTTTACAAAGGGAATGTACAGAAATGAATGTAGGCCATTTCCTAGGATGTCATGAGCAGCCTCACCAAAAAGTTCAGTGTGCGAATCTAGGACATGAGTGATCTTAATTCTTTCATCATTCCTGTGGCACACTTCAGTTATTCTGGGGTTTTTTTTTGTGTTTTTTTCCCTTAATATAGATTAAAAAAATCTTAAGTTTGCATTAAGAAATTGAATGCTACTTTATGATTTACGATACAAGACATATACAACTGCACGATCCCAAAAAACTACATTTTCTCTTTTAGCATCACATTGCTATAAAGCTCCTAAACTATAAACTATAAAACTGCTAATAAAAATGCAGTTTGATAATTTTTCAAGGCAACTCTGGAACCCAAGGAGATAACTCCCTGAGACTCTACTGACAATCTCAGGCAACATTCTAACAATATTTCATTGCAATTTTATTTTCCATTAAGAAATCTGGTATGATGATATATTTGGTATGGTTTGGTATGAGCATCATTTCAGATAATGTCCGTGTGTCCTTTAACATATATTAATAATTCCAGTAGTGGTTAGATAGCCAGATTCATATAAGCTTCTACAGAACCACCATTCAAATTCAACCTGAAAAACACTTTTTGTTCTAATACTAAAAATTGACTGTGCTCTCATCTACTGGCTCCTAGTATTCAGTACAGTTTTTCAGCAGGCAAAAATAAATCACCTTTATTACACCTTGCTGAGCAATGACAGAAAAGTGTGCATTCCCGTGTATGCACACTTTCTGCCTTCTCCTATTTATTCAAGCAATTCCTTTCCCAAACAAAAAGATCATTATGATAGGAATCTCATATTTCAGATAGTCAGTGCATGCAACTTTTCAACATATCACTGCCAGAATGCCAACTGGCTAATAATATTTTCTGTTTGTTTCCCTCCCTTGGTTGCTAGGCAATCACAATAAAGAGAGGTAAACAAACAAGCCATGCCATGAGCAACAGAGTTAATGAAGCCTAGTTTTCTACAAACCTGTGTCTCCTGTTTAGTCTCCAACATGGACTCTGATGTCTAAAAAGGTGAGCGCAAAAAAGCGTCATCCTCATTGGGAGTGTTAATGCCATCTCTGTCTCTCCCTCTTCCTCTCCTCTCTCATTGCTTATATTCATAAATCTTGTAGGGATTTAAGCCTTTGGAGATCTCTGCTCCTCTGTGAAATTCTTAACATTCACCTATGAGTTCAAAAACTATTAAGCGAGATGTTCCTCTCCCTTGTATATACACACACGTAAGTGTATATGCATTTGTGTACTTTCCATTTTCTCCAGAGATTATGTTACAAAGGCAATGGCTTCACAGCCCAAGCAAAGTATTTAAAACTGCTAAGATTTGTGCAGATGCTATACATTTCTACTAAGATTTCAATAAGAAGAAAATTTATATTTGCAAGCAGAAAAATCAAAATGGTCAAAATGTTCTATTATGAGCTTAAAGTTACGCATATGAAGGTTTCATGGAGCACTAGAAAAATGCAGAAATATTCCAAAGCTGCATATTACACGCTAAAATTCTGTAAGTACTGAGGTGACTGAGCAGCAGGCATTTGAGTTATTACTCTATATTACACTAATTATGCTCAGAACTAGTATTTTCCTCTGTGAGTAATTTTGTATGTAATTAATATTTTTTAACAAAAGATTAAAGTTACAACTGGCAGTTCAGTAGAAGTCCTGAGTACGAGCATAAAGTAGACATTCCTGGTGACATTTTCTTTCCAGTTTTTCCAGAAATATATTTATTTGTGCCAGAATGTATAAACACAAACTTAATTTTCTTATTTTGGAAAATGGAAGTGCTACCAACAAATATTCTTAAGAAAGTAATTCAGTTCCAATGACACCTTTATCAAGTTGATATTACAAGAAATTATTTTGTATATTTGTTGCTGTAATAGTTAAGCATCCTTCAGTGGTACACAAAGCTCCCTGCCACTTATCTTAAATGTGGCAAATTAATCTACACACATCAGTGAAACTTTCATTTACTTTTGGGTGTATATCTGACACTTGCCCAAGAATCCTTGATCTTGCTCTCAAGGGACATTTCCCATTAACTTTACTAAGAGCTTGAGTATTGCCTGAGTTGAAATGTTGAAATAAAACCCCATCTCCTAAGAAAGATGCATTTTGATACACAAGACTTTCACAAAGGACTAAAAAGTGAAGAAATAATATTGGGAAGAAGGAAACCATAACAAAAAAGACACCACAGACATTTTTATCTTTATAAAAGGAACCCAATCTACGAGTCATTTTCTGACAACTTTGTGCTTGTCACCTTCATTAACTGAAAATATAATTAATTTAAGTATGAAACATCTGACATACTTTATACCATAGCAACACAGCAAGATTGAAAGACTCAGACACGGAAATATTCACCACTTTCCTAAACAACATTTGTTTGTTTTTTTGGGGAGTTTGTTTGTTGAGGGTTTTTTGATTTGCTTTTGGGGTGAGTGGTTTGGTGTTGCTTGTTTCTGCTTTAAAGAAATTTGCATAAGAGAATTTGACCTAAAAATCTTTCACTATGATAACAGGGAATTACATCACATATAAATGTACACACACATCACATATAAATGCACACACACGCATTTTTTTTCAGTCTAACACTTCCTTTTTCTATCACACATCATCCAACATTTCAAACATTTCCATCATGCTCAAGCACACATTTGGGAAACAGGTTGCAGGATTTAAGACAAGAAGAAAAACTTTCATAACTCCCTTGTTTTAGTACTTAGACCTTCTGTTGACTTTTTTACTATAATGTTGAATATGTTCAAATTCAGATCAGTAAGAGAATCAAGCTTTCACATATGTTGAACATGATTCTAACGTATCCTACTCAACTTCACAGCCAATAGACAGAGAAAAATAACTTTTTCAGTTACTTGAAAGTAAAAATGTATTTAAGGAGAGATTTCTATAAACAACTGCCAAAACTCTGAGGAGGGGTGAGGAAATGAAACAGCCAACAAAAAGCAGCACACATTTTAGGACAGCTTGAGACTAGGAATAAAAAAATTCAAATCTAAATGAAAAGTGGAAGATTCCCACATCTTACATAGAAGTTTAACAAAATAGTAACAGGAAGCAAGAGCTCTGAAAGCTTGCTATTAACAAAAACCCTGTAATGACCGTATCATAGAAGAATGCATTCCACACCAGCTCATCAATATGAAAACACTTTCCTCAACATCGCCAAAGACGTTGATGTAAGGCTCATAAATACCAATCAGCTGAGATCAGAAGACAGAAAATGATCCAGTTTGGGAATTTAAGAGGTTTAGAAAATACCATGGAAGTTTTTTTTCTACATTTGGCTTTCAAAAATCAATGAAATTACCTGCTGGTACTAGGTCTCCTCCTAGTTTTTATTTTTAGTTTTTTTCTAAGTTGTAAATGAAAGAAGGGACAGTTGCATTGCAAGAGTTTTCCAACTAAGTTACATACACAGTGAAATTATCACTATCATTGCATAAACCCTTCTAAGACACTTTCTCGTAATGCTGTTTTACTAGTCTATAATTTTACAACAGTCATAACTGTTAAATGAAAAAGCTCTACTGTGACAGAAAATAAGCATACTAAAGAGAATGTAAGGTTGAAAGGAGGATGTACAGGTATAAAATTGCATGCAATGATATTCAGTCTAAGATACACCTAGTATTACCACTGTGTTCTTCTCCCTGTCTGTTCAGTTATCCACTGAAGTCTTCATATTTGTGGGAGCAGACAAAACACACCTGATGGTGTGTATCATCAGGTATTCAGGAGATCATTGTATTCAGGAGATTTTGTTCATAGCCTCAACCAAAAAGTTGGCTTTTCTTCAGAACTAAGCAAAAGTGTTTCACAATTACAACCAAGACAAAAATCTTAATTTCTTGTCTGATGAGAGCTCAGGTGAAATAAGAAACTCATTAAGAGCATCCAGGTAGTAAATTTGGCCAACAGAAACCAAGGTATAGCATTTTGCCATACAACACACGGCTCCAAATTTATCCCAAATTATTCAAAACCACCAGATCTAATGGAAAAATTCTTACCTAATCTATGTTTTGGATTGGTGGTTTTTTGGTTTTGTTTTGTTTTTAAGAAAGGTGAGCCCACCCTTTTCCTCCCCACAAGAACATGCATTTCCTGACACACGGCCTAGAAAGAAACCATAGGAGACACATGGGAGCTAGAAAGAAACCATGACCCGTGAAGTGACCATAGAAACAGCCTGGTCAGAAAAATAAGACCTTCAAAAAAGATTCCTAAAAATAAGACCAGACATGAAGGAAGGTGGAAAGAACAAGAACCTCCTCCCTGTACCTACTACAGCCACATCATCCTCTGCTACCTACAGTGCAAAATGTATTTTGCTGCAGTGATCAGAATCTTTCAAAGCATATAAACATCATTTCACCAAGACATAACAAATACATACGTAATTTAATAAAAATCTTCGCTCTCTTACTCTCTCAAAAGAAAACCACCAGAGGTGTTGGATGCACTAATGCCTCTTAGTTTTTAAAAAGTTTTAATCTGGGAAATAAAATAACATAAATATTAAAATAAATAGAGTTAAAAAAATAAGCACAACTCTGTTATAGGTACTAAGCACACATAAACACACAGCATTTGAGAAAGCAAAAGTACACACCTTATCCTGGGAATATTAGACTAATAATTAAATCAAACAGCAGAAAAATTAGTAAAGCTACTTTTTTCCCCATCTGTAATTGCTAGACAGCTGAGCACCTCATCATCAAACTTGTAAGGACAGCTGATTCTCACCCTTCTGCAAGCAAAATCCTCTAAATCACAGTGAGGTAAAAAGGTCACTACAACGAGGAAAACATCTGACTTTCTAACAGACATCAGAATCCAAGCATTCAAATGCCCTCATTCAGAGCTTGGACAAGCAAAACATTTACAGCCTTATTTTTCTCTAGGCTCCATGTTTCCTTGAGAAACAGGTTTTAATCATATTTATCTCACAGGTTAAGCAGATTTTCTGGGAAGTTCTCAGCACAACAGTCCCCATGGTTGGAATCTGTACTGAACTACTGCTCACATAAAAGCACCTTTTATCCATGAACAATGTACAAACTAGGTAAGGTCAGCCTTTAGGCGTAGCTGTATCAGAGATGGAAATAAGCAGCTGTTTGGTACAATGGGTACTTCAGCAAGCAGAATTTTATCCAAGATAGAACTCACCCAAGGCCATGAACATGGCAATCTGCTGAAAAATTGTGTCTTCCGTAATTACAATTAGAGATGATTTCACACTTCATGTTAGACATACCACTTTCGGCTATATGTCTTGTAACAATAAGCTCCTGTTAATATTTAATAATAATATGAATAAAAAGCATCAGTTCCTCCAGCTTTATCCTCTGCTTCAACTAAAGCATTACCTCTGCATGTAGCCAGAGAAGTACTGATGACAGACCTTCACAAAGAAATGATCATGGCACAGCCATTCAAGAATGGAAAGAACCCAGTTCTTCTCCAAACTGCTTGCATATTAGGCAAACCTGAAGATAACCCTTGTCTGTGTTTATGCCTCAGTTTTCTCATACTCAGAATAGGAACAAACTAGCAGGGAGCTATATTTGTTACTATTTTAGTTATTATTTGTGATCTAACAAAGAGTCGATTATGCTTTCATGAAAAAACCCAAGCCATTAGCAAACAGTTTCAGAAGCAGCAGCAAGCAGGAATTGCTAAGCATGAAACCACTACTTAAATAGGAAAACACCACCGCAACGGAGAAAGTGAAAAACACTTGTGCCACAGGAACACTTAAAAATTCACATTTGAAAAGCCTCTGCAGTTTGTGGCTTTGTATTTGCCCACAAAACACATAAACACAAAAGTATTTACATCAAAATGCACAAAACAGGTGCATAATATAGCATTTCGTTGGTACAGTCAGTCTTTCAAAACAATGTATTCTTACACAATGGCATTTCCTACAGAAATCCCAAACCACCCTATGTTCTCCTATTGTCATTAACGCAGCACTGAATGTACAGTGAAATTCAGCAGTGTTGTGCTGAATGTAACTGTAAAAAGCACCAGCTGGCTGTATTAGGAATGGCATTCTTCCAGGTCTCAAATGTCTTATTTATATACGATGGAATCCTGCCAGCTGTTTAATATTTAGGGCTAATAAATATAATTGGCAGTACTACCGCACAGGACAAGTAACACAAATACATATAAAACTACTTCCCAACAGAAAATCTGATTTGTTCTTAGGTTATTAAACCAAAAGTGGATGCAGAGTTCTCAGCAAATTCTACATAGCTGCCTTTTTTCTTTAACCCAGACAATATTTGCTTGTTTTCTAAGTGAAAAACTGAACAGAAAAAAACACCAGGCATCATGATGCCAGCTGCTCTGAGACCAACCTCTCCTACATCCCTGCCTCGTATTTCAGCTGTATCAATGACCACAGCCTACACTGCCTCCCATACCTTAGCTGTACACTAACAACTTTCTCTCCAGCCTCTTTATTCAGGCCCTGAGGGTACACAAAAGGTCTCATGTAAGGCCTAACACAGCCCTCACCTCCCTACACCAGCTCCGAATCAACCAACTGAACCTATGACAATAGGTTAACAAAAGTCAATCAGCAGCTTTGCTGTTAACAAAGTACATGAAGTACCTAAGACTGTGATCTTCCTATACGTCATCAATGAAACCTAACATTTTTCCTCCTAAAATTGCCTTTTTATTTCTGTAGAAGGCAACATACCCACTCTTTTCTTAAAAGGAATGATGTCTGAAATCCTGTCTCTGCCATCATACTTTCCCTTTACTGGGGATAAGCCAGAAATAGTTGAGATTTACCTGAAAGTCATAATATTGTTTCCTCCAATCCCTTGCTTGGGAAGTACTGCAAAAATGGCAATAAATAAAAATAGTACAGGTATTACATTCTTAAATCTAATCATACAGGGTACTGAAAATTAAGCACATGTTGAAATCAGAGGAGAGTCATTATGCTTAAAAGACTCAGTAAAAAAAACTTCGAAAAGCTTTATTATTCTTTTGTCAACTACTGAGTCAAAAGAATAATGATAATTATATTTTTACTGTAATTCTATGGAAATTAATTTTCTCACCATGCAATTAGGAAAAGTTAGTTCTCTGCCCTTATTTCTATAGTTATTTTAATTGAAAAATATGTTTAATACAGGAACTCATAGCTTGACATTTCATATTTTCTAAAGATAAATTCACTTCAGTTCAACAAGAAGAAAGTAATTAGACTGGGAATTCTGGAGCTAGTCCAGATATCTTCTCAACCTCTGGCTAAGATGCTCTTAATTTCTCAAGGCTCTGAAACATTATTAAACAATTACTTTTCATATGTCATGCTAGGGATGAAAGAGGAACTCATGCCTAATTTAATATGAGATAAATAAACAGACATAACTCAACCAGGACTTTAACCAAAGACTCCTGAGGAGCAACAGCATTATAAATAATCTTCACAGTTCTACACTGCAGCAGAAAGTTGGAGATGCATCATTTTCTTAAAACTCTCTGTTTATTGCTTGACAAACTGTACACATGGGAAACTGCAAAAAAGCAAGCATGTCACATAAATATGTAGTATTACATGGTGGGGGGGGGTTAACCGACCAACCAAAAAAAAAACCAAACAAAACCAACCCAGTTAACCATAGTAATGTAGCCAATAGGCAGCTTTCAGGTTCAATCTCTATCAGTCTTGGGTAAACAGAAACTTGTTAGATAAAAGTCACAAAATACAAGAACAATACAATACAAGTACAAGAAAAAAAAAAAACACTTGAAAAAAAATCTGTTGTTCGTAGCACATTACATGCATCTTGCACAGCATCTTTGCTACAGACCTAGGTCACAGGTCATTGCAAGCCCAAGGAGGAGTCAAATGTCTCCTGGGAATTGGATATATGCAATACTAAAAGTATCATCAGGTCTTAGAAAAGCCTCACAAAGAACCTCAAACTTAAATCTTCTTATACAAGGATATTTGTATACTTACTATCTATGAGGTTGACAGACATTAGCAGGAACACAAACTCATGACCTATAATCCTACTAACAGAATTCCTCCATAAGACCTTGTATGCAAATGTGAGGCTTATATTTAATTTTCTAGCTTACTATGGTACAGTGGAGCATGATGTGCTTCAAAAGACATATGCTATGATAATTATTATCATTACTAGCAACACCTTAGTGCAGAGATTAAATATAGTTCAGAGAGTTACTCTAAAGCTAGTGCACTAAACAGTGCTCATTAGCTGTAATGCTCAAAATATTTCTATAGCTTACTTTCATTTACTCAAGCTTCATTTCTCTGTCATAACTAGCTTGGATATAAACACACTCAGTAGTACAGCACTGCAGTTTTGTATTCAAACATTCAAAATTGCCTCGCTTCTAGGTCCTGCGGTTGAAAAAAAAGTTAACCTTGCACCGTTCTCAGTAAGACACTGACTACATTCTGTGAAAAGCTCAAAATGAAAACAACTGCACAGGAGAAAGGGGTTTTTTCCATAAACTACAGCACCAATCATAAGTGAAAGCCTGCTGAGAATGTGTATCGAAATATGTGTGTTTGACTCCATTCTTTGCATTTGTAACTGCACAGGGAAAGAAGAAGGAAAAAAAACAACAAAAAAACCCCAACAAACAGACAAGAATTTCACTGTTTTAGTTCTTTTCCTGGATTGTGGCTCCAGAGGTTAAAGTTTACGCAGAACCAGAATACAATGAGACCCTTTATTTGCCAATAAGGTAGGCCTGCAGTAGTTACCATATGGTCTTGCATACTGTCCTGACAATGACCTCAAGAGTAATGGGTGAATCACAACTCAAAGGAGGAGAGACAAACTGACCTTCTTCATGCTATCTCATTCCCCTGGGCTTTTCCTGCCAAAGGTCAGGAACTGTGTCAAATTACTTATGATACTGATAAAGACGACTCAATTTCAGGACTCCGAGATAAGACCATCACAGACTTTATGTGAGTTAAGTCTTTGAAGTCTCATAAACCAGAAGATAAAAATTACATTTTAATATACTTGGTTAGGAAAGCTACCACATGTAGGCAACTGCCTTTCACTACTTCAGATTTAGTCATTTGCTTCCCAATGTCCATCTGAACACTCTGTGAGCATGAAATGCAAAGTTCACGTGTTTCTAACAGAGAACCTGATCTGTCAAGATCCTTGCCATTGCTGGAATCAGAACTCTCTCCTACAAGATGGATGGGACCTAGTGAGAAACCCATCACATGAAAACACTTGGAATGTGCTTCAAGCCACAGGAAACAGGAAAAATTCAGTATTGCTACTGATTTATAACCCATGAAATACAGCTAGTCATACAGATTTACTGATATGCAATGAAGTTCCAAAGTACATTTCATAGTTGTTTCATATTCACATGTCCCAGAGCCAACATCCTAATTGGCAATGTTTTTGGGAAATGAGAACTACAGCTTGAACCCCATATGCCACTTAGAGCTTACAATAGCAGAAAATGAGATGGAGAACGTAGGAAGCTGATAACCATAACATGCAAAATTCAATTTTTGAAATGATAATGAACAAAATTATTACTGATGAACCTCTGTGGTGCAATACCTAAAACCACAGGAGTTAGGCAAAAAAAAAAAAAAAGAAAAAAGAAAATAAGTGTTAAATACACATATATCTTTGATAGCACCAAAACCCATATTTCAACTACAAAATTTCATGTGGTAAGACTAACAGTTCTGCCACAAAAACAGTAATTCAATCCCCCAAACAGCCCAAAAATAGAAATTTATTTCTCTTAATCTCCTGTCTTTTAAAAAGACAGGAATTATAACTAAAAAAACCACACAATTTTGAAAATTTGAATTCATGGACGTATCTTTGAATTCATGGACATATTTTATGCAAGTGATGCTAAAGGCACACTTTATGCCCAGCAGTTTTATAATTTATGCATCAAACATTCTGGAATATTCTGTTCAGCTATTTTTAAATGTAGTATTATCTCTCACTAAATGAAAAATTCTGTTTACTATAATTACACTACACCTATTTCACTCCATAAACAAGAATAATTCCATTGTCATTACTGATAAATCAGCAATGTTTTACTTAAATTGAATACAAAAAGTCAGTGAAAATATTGAAAAATCATGCATCGCAAGCCTGAATATCATTTATCCAGGTTTAACAGTTCATTCATTATATTCAGAGATTTTGGAAAAAAAATAAAGTATCATTCACACGTCTACCCACACAACAGTCTTAGAAGACATTGCTTAGACTTAGAAGTATTGCTAAATATAATTGTGTGGACAGAGGGCCTAAGTAGTTAAAAATACAACTTTTTTTTTTAAATAATGAGACATCATTTTTCATTATAAAGAACATACTAAATATCCCACATATACCAATTTCCTAGTGCAATTTTTCTTTTAATTAAAGCATTTTTGAACTCCATGAAAACTCAGTTTCTCATGAAAAATGTTGGACTAACAAGAAAAGACAAAAGTCTTCTGCTTTGAAAAAGGGTGACAAGAGAGTAAAAGCACAACTTAGTTATGATTTATACTATTTCTCACATATGCAGGTTCTTGAATTAAAGTATAAAACTGCAAATTTGTTCTTGAAGTTTTTTGTTGCCTTTTTTATTATTATTTTTGCACTGCTTGGCAGGCAGTACTTAGAAAAAAGCCCAAACTTAGTAGTTGTTTACTTTTTTACTTTTTACTATTGTTCTGGGGTCATATATTGGTTTTAGCAATGGTTTTGCTTTATCTCCTAGAGATGCAGCTGGGACAGACTGGAAAAGTAAGCAAGAGTTTTCTACGTAGATATTTGACAAAGTTTTTGTAAACTTAGCAAAGAAACAGAAATAACAGCATGCAATGTATGTAATTAATCACACAAAGTCTCACCTTGAGCTTCACACAGCTGAACTTTGTTTACACAAAACTTTCAAATTATAGTTATGAATATAAATACGATTCCAGTTTGAACAAATTGTTTTTACAGAAGAAATCTAAATGCACAGAACAAATTATAAAGTGTTTGTACTGCTCTGTCTCAAAAGGCAAGGGTATTTTTTCCAAGCAGAAAGAAAACAAAACTATAGATTCTAAGGAAATCTATATATTAAAGAAAAAAAGAAAAGTATCAGAAGCCAAGGTAGGATAGAAAAAGTGGGACAAAAGGATGTTATGTTCACAAGACTAGGCAGCACAGAGAAGGACAGTGACAAGAAATGAGAAAACAGCAATGCTGCTGCAATCAAAAAACAGAAAAGAATAAACGATTATATAAAATCCGGTGCAAAAGTAGGTGTGATTCAGAATGGACAAAGGAGTCAAGGAAAGAAAACTGTAACTGAATCAAGTGAGAGACTTAGACACAAAGAAAGAATGAAAGTTTGGGAAAAAAGCAGACATTGTAAACACAAAGGTAGTTTGTACAAGAACTATTCCCAGCCACTTGGAAGTGTGGGGAAGAAATAGAGAGACCAAGATCTGGATCAGCAAGTAGATACAATGGAGGTCCGAGAGAGAGGGTGGAGCAAATACATGCAGCTTTCCAAAAGCTAGGAAGGCAACTCCTAATTAAATCAGAAGGCTGTGAAGGTGACAATATGGAGGCAACACACTCACGCTCTTTGGAGCCAAGCTGTAGTCTGAATACAGCAAACTGAATACCTCCACTTGCAGAGCGTGGTGATATAGGTAAGAGTGACAATTTTGCAATAATCAAGATGGGACATTTGGATATAACTTTTGTTTTTTTTTCAAGATTGTCTAACACAGTGTTGTAAGGCATAATGTAAAATTCATCTACTGCCAAGACTATCCTTCAGAAATAACCAATGCCTGACTACTGCAACACCAAGCTGAAACTAAAACACCACAAACAAAATACCCTGTCAAAACACTATCGGATACCTTTTTCTTGTGAATGTGCGTGTGATCTCTAACCACAACATGGAAAAACTCATTGAACTTGCATAGTAAGTGAAGTCATGGCTCTACAATGTAACTGCTAGTTCTGCTCTGCCCTACTGCTACCTTCTCTTCTGCTCCCTGCATTAGTGTTAAAGCAGACATGCAGGGAGCTGATACAGTGAAAAATCCATCTGAATGTCAACCTGGCAAAAACACACCAAAACTAGACCAAAGGCAAAAAAAAACAAACCTCCCAACCCATAAAGCCACAAGAGTGGCTACTGCAATCAATGATCACAAAGTGCTGTCGGTTCCAAGGTTGGGGCAGGAACAGAGGGATGGGGAACAGGGAAGACCCAGGGAACCACAGGCTGGCCAGCCTCCATCCCTGGGAAGGTGACTGAATGACTAATCCTGGGAACCATTTCCAAGAACACAAAGGACAAGAAAATCATTAGGAAAAGTCGGCATGGCTTCACCAAGAGGAAGTCATGCTTGATCAACTTGAGAAGCTTCTATGATGAAATGACTGACGGGGCTAGCAGATGAGGAAAGAACAGTGGATATTGTCTACCTGGACTTCAGTAAGGCTTTCGACAGTGTCTCCCATAATATCTTCACAGAGAAAGCTGATGAAGTATAGACTAGATGAGCAGACCGTCAGGTGGACTGAAACTGCCTGAACAGCAAAGTTCAGCA
>NW_010183486.1:68979-71505 GCF_000695765.1 Mesitornis unicolor
ATAAAGTCTAGTTGGAGGCCAGTATTAGTGGTGTATCCCAAGCACCAGTAATGGGTCCAATCCTGTTCAACATCTTCATTAATGATCTGGATAATGGGGCTGATTGTACCCTCAGCAAGTTTGCTGATAACAAAACTGCAGCGAATGACTGATATGCCAGAGGGACATGCTGCCATTCAGAGGGACCTTGACAGGCTGGAGAAACAGGCTGGCAAGAACCTCACGACATTCAACAAAGGGAAGTGCAAAGTCCTGCACCTGGGGAGGAACAACAGACTTGGAAGTTTTACTTAGCAAAACTGGATTACCCTGCCCATCATCTGTTCACCATGACCCAGGCATAAGCAGCTAGCTTTGATAAAAAGACACCTAGGTCCACATACTTTCTAGATCACTTCCCCTTCCCCAGTGATATCACTCTATACACTGCACAAAGAGTTTATAATAGATCCAGCACTACCGATTTCCTGCATAATTTACAGAGTGACCTCATTCTGATTCTCAGAAGAGTATCCTGTGTCTGGCACAAACCATTTGACCATGCAAGTGAAGTTGTCCATCTGAGCAATAGTACCAGCAAGCACAGCACAAACCTCAGTAAAGCAGGAGTTTGCAGGTGATTTAAGGTTAAAATGGTAACTTGGTAACTGCACATTATAGCAACTTTATGCATACGGGTCACAAAGTTGCTTTGTTAAATTATGATCAGAGAACTGTGATAGAAACCAAGGATGAGAAACAAAGAGTCTGTACAGAATAGACACAAAAAGCTTTTCTTACATAAAAGCACTTTCACAGACACCTTCTTCTATGATCTCTCTGAGCCAATCAACAATATTTTCTCTTCCACAAGTGTGAACCCTAAGGGCTACATCCCCTTCATCAGCAGAGAAGGTATTCAGTTTATAGTAGGAACACAATTTCTATTAACTCTTTCCAGGCTAAATTTGGCAGTCATTTATTTGAACAGTGCTAATTGAGTCATGACAGCAATTCTGAGGTGACTGCAGATGTGTGATCCAAGTAGAGAAGAAATGAGATTGCATGATTGTAAAGAACAGTACAAGCAAGCATGTCCAGCTGTTCTCCTAATTAAGACAACTTGGTCTTTAACAGACCTCTGTGGTCACTGTAACATAGAGGGTAACTGAGAGATGCAAGAAAGAGTTATTTTAAAAAAGACAAGATCAAGTATCTTTTACAAATAGAGACGCTCTACATAACACTAGAGAGAAAAAAAAAAGAAAAAAATTACTTTTAAGGGTGATTAAACTCATGCCATGAACAATATATACAGTCACCTGCTTTGAAGAAAAAAAGTATGAGACAAAGACCGAGCGAGCCCTGTAATGATGGGCAGATTTCTACTCATTCTAGGGGAAGAGAAAGATGATAACCGTATCAGTGTGACAGAATTCCCCTCAGTAAAACAGAGATGTAACAAGCATGGCAAGTTGAAAAGGAGTCAGAACATATGAATGGTGGTCATCTAAGACAACTGCATGCTAACACATACCCCATGATCACATGCTTCATTCTAAAAAGTCTGGCTAGTTGTCTTACAGACAGCACATGAAATGAAAAGCAATATTCAACAGACCTCAGCCCTGCAGAATAGCCACCCACTGAGGAAATAATTTCAGGATTCATAAGAAGATAGATTATATTCCTTACAGCAAAGAGTAACCCCCATCACCTGTGACACATGTGTCTGTGGAAGGCTCTGGTATACCTCTGCTGAAATGATCCTTTGTATCAAATCTTAGAACACAACACTGCACACTATACAGCTATATGAAAAAGCATCTTGATGAGTTATTGTAATATTGAAAACATGTAATGGCAGAAAAGTGGTTTGAATTACCTACCTCATACCAAGCTTGGGAGAAAGCACAGTACAAAACTAACAGCTAAAAGCACTAGCAGGACAGCAGTCATTTTTTGTTCAGGCTGTCTTGTCACTATAAAGAGCCCTTCTTTTCCCATATCACTACCAGACCATTTAGAGGTCACCTTCCCCTTATTGCAGGTCTTCTGGAAAAGCAGCAGATCATGAAAAGACTGGAAGAGTTTTTCCACTATAGAAAGCTGAAGTCCATTATTTTTCAGTACTCAAACAACATCTCTTTTTGTATGTTTTACATCTTTTAACAGTCAGAATAACAATTAACCCAACCTCCTACAATGAACAGTGTAAATAATCTAGCATGAAACTGTTAATTAAAAATTAATTTCTAAATTTTTGAAATTATCTTATTCTCTACATTGATGAACTTCCATAAATGTTTGTATAAAACCAACCTGTCTCACAGAAGTTACTTACAATCTATGTTAGTATACCTTTTTATGACCATAAAATATAGCACTAACTTAAAATTGAAGATTTGGCTTGAATTAAAAATTATTTACAATGCACTAAATTACAAATAAACTGAAATTTACACAATAAAGAATACAGACAGATTAGTTGTAGAAAAAGGAAGGACTCTGAGAAGTATCTACCTTACAAAGTAGGTCACCTAGGGA
>NW_010183486.1:71536-81840 GCF_000695765.1 Mesitornis unicolor
AAGGAAAGAAAAAAAAAAAAGGAACTTTAATGTTCCTGATAGCGAGATAATAGCACTTTTTTGTAGGAAATAAGTTCAGGAAAAAGTATTTTTACTGCTACTTTTAGTACTACCACTTTTCAGGTAATAAGAAGGAACAATCCCACTGTGCAAAGCATAATAGGAATACGTAAGAATAATTCATTTCTGCCCAGAAAAAGCTTTCAGTCTGAATGGTAGATGCCATTTTATAGCATAGATTTGAGAAAGAGGGTCCCATGCCTTTTTACAATGAATTATCACAACAAGAATAATACAACACATCCCAAAACCGAAGTCCATGTTTTATCATTCTAAGTGTCCTGGTTTAAAGTAACTGCAAATAAGAAAGCTCAAGTGGACATTTCTGTAACATTTGAACGCAAATTTTTGTACATACAAATGGACAGAGCCAGCTTTTATGTCACTATTTTCTGAAAACTGAGACCTTAGCTAAGACAACATAACTGGATGAAGTTTGACTAAAACTAACCTTTCTGTTTGGGCTAGCAGCACTCATCGGCCAATACTTAGCTGACAGAAAATACACGTTGCAAATAATCCTAGAAATAAAGTCACAGTGAAATTTTTCACTCAGACAACTTATCAATAAAAGCAAAAACTTGCTCCTGTTTTGGGGCAATCAAAAGTATATGCACTTATAGCTAGTATAGGCACTAGCTTTGACTAAATAATAGAGAAGAGTTGAAACGAAGTGTCAACAGAACATTTTATGAAAAACACTATGTGCTTTCATTGTTTAAAAACAAAATAAATAAAAGTTTGCAAAACATGTTTGGTCATTTTGTCTTGCATCTGTTAAAGAAAATATTACACATGGCACAATGTTAACCATTTATACAAAAAAAATGAGATACACAAACCTATACCAGTTTAAGTTAACCTATACTTTTTTTTTTGGTCACACTTTAGCTGGAAAATCTCAAAAAAAAAAAATCCAGAATCCACTTCTGTGGAAGTAAAATGTGTTATCCAGCATGCATGTAAAAAATGAAAAAAAAAAAAAACAAACCAAAGAAAAAATGTACTGAACTTTCTGAAAGTCAGTAACTTCTGAGCACATTATATTGTAACATAAGGCAGAAAACAACATAGGAAATATTTTCTTTGCCTAACAACATCATATCAGATCTCTTTTTCACTATTCCATTTATTTTCCAGTGAAGAAGAACTGGTTTCCTTAGCAATAACTTCTTTTGTTTTTCTGATATTTTATCTTTGCTTTGTTTCTCCTTGGTTGCCTTTTCTCATTTTAAGGAGAGGAGTGTGGGGCAAGCACAATTCAGCAGCCCTCAAGTGATATGAAACATTTGCCTGTTCACTCAGACAGCAAAGCCCCTTTAAGTACACTTTGCATAAACAGACCTCTAACAGCCTTGCAATTATCAGTAATTTGAATCAAGTGACCAAAGCAAAGGTTAACTTGGAGTAAAAGAAAGCATGGCAACTAATTAATATGTCAAAACAGCACTCTCTTTTCTAAAAGAGTTAATGAAGCTTACAAAGGACACATGTGTGCCTTTTGCTGTTCAGGCCTGCCTGTGCAGCACATCACAACCAAGTTGGGTTAAATTGCATGTTACTTACCAGGCTGTCAGCCTCTGCCAGCATCCTCTCCTTCCCAGCACCCCACACCTCAGCCCTGCACTGCAAGCCCACATGATTAGGCAGCTGACAATAGCTTTAGTAACAGCTCAGGATGGTGAGCCCCACAATGGGCTCCTGACATAGCAATAGAGAGCAGAGATACTGGAAAGATGACAAGGTTTTTCTGTTTAGGCTCATACTAAAAGCCACTCCCCCAAAAACAAACAAACAAACAAACAAACACAAAAAGCCCACCATCCATTAAAAAAAAACACACAAAAAAACCCCCCAAAAACCAAACAAACTACAAAAAAAACCCCACGACCAAAAATCTCCCCCCACACACCACCATCCTCAAATGCTGTGCAGCTGTTAGCATTTATAAGAAGATGCTAATAACCTTCAAACCAGCTATTACCATACCGAGGCCACAGGCTGACAGCAATAGCTTCAGACACTAACAACAAAATAGGGTTATCTACTACAAAAAAACCCTTTTCATATTCTCCTACACAAAGAAGTTTCTTATTTACATTATGCTTCCATCTGGAAAGAACCAGTACGCAGCCTGATCCTGTTGATCAGAAAAATTACCCTTCTCATTTTGATTTTTGGGAAATGAGTACAGTGTAAGATAAAAAAAAATATGTAGTAACTTCAAATTACGTTAAAATCTACACTACAATATTTGCCTACAGCAAAACAAAACCCATGTGAAATACCGGATACAGATGTGCTTTGGGAAGAGTAATTTTATAGATAAAGAGTAAATTACTCTTGTTTCTATGACCATATAAAAACCCAGCTAGTTTTAGGGCCACTGAATAGCCTTTGAAGGCTAAATTATTTACTTATTTAAGTCTGTTAATCTTCACATTTTCATTACATTGAAAATTCTACACTTCCTTAAAAAAAGCTGCAAAAGAGAAATAGTATTTTCTCCCAAACTCAGGGTTCAGACATTTTCTCCAGAAAGCAAATTAGGCCTATAAAGCTCTAAGCTACCAAATCCTTGCAATATCACTCCTTCCATAAAAACAAACAAGAACCCCCAACAAACAAACATAAAACCCACCTCAAGAGTTAAACACCAATTATGGTAAGTTAAAAAAAAACAAACCACACAAAAACCCCTCAAATGTTCTGTATCTTCCTACTCAGCATGACAGCACTCACTTCTTTCCCTCAGAAAACATGACTCATCCTGATCAGTTCACATTTGATCAATTTCAGCAGTTGATTCCTTTTCCATGGATGTCTGTGCTTACATTGAGACACCATGAAATCAAACCTGTCAGGCTTCCACCTGCAAACACATTACTCAGGACAGCAGGCATTCCCGACATAGTTTTCATGCTTTAATTACCAGAAGTATCAATTGGTGTTATTAATCATCAACTGAGAAATCTACATTTTCATGATTTTGACCCACAGACAAGTTAAAGACAAATATTCACCAAGACTCATCTCTTTGGGTAGCAGGTGAGCCTGCAATTAACATGTGCAAAGAGGAACCTGACTGACAAAAACATATATCTAAAATAAAAAATTGCAGAATGGTAGGGGCTGGAGATCATCCAGTCCAACCCCTCTGTCAAACAAGTTCACCTACAGCAGGTTGCACAGGATCACATCCAGATGGGTTTTGAATGTCTCCAGAGAAGGAGGCTCCACAAGCTCTCTGGGCAGACTGTTCCAGTGCTCTGTCACCCTCAAAGTAATAAAGTTTTTCCTCATGTTCACCTTGAGCTTCCTGTGTTCCAGTTTGCACCCATTGCCCCTTGTCCTGTCACTGGGCACCACTGAAAAGAGTCTGGCACCATTCTCTTGACATATGCCCTTTAAATCTCTTATGTGTTTCCTATTTTACAAGGTGGGACAAGGAAGAATAGAACTGAACTATGATAAAACAAAGGTAATAGGAAAAATTTGAATTTCTCAAACCTCCAAAACATCCTTTTGTCAGGCAAGCTGGATGCTTGACAAAGATTCCTATGCACATAATACCGGCAGCAGCGTTTGCTCCACAGGTTGCACTGATTTTCCCAAGAATTTCTCCAAAGAATATCCTTAACGTAAAGGCTTTTATCCTTTTTCAAAAGGTATTTGCATGCCATCCAAACTCAGCAGAAAGATTAGGTTGTATAGAGAGAGGTGACATTTAGTATGAGCCTAGTAGAATATACTCCATGTAACTCCTGACACATATCTTACATGAACCTCATCAGACATTTAGGGAATAAGAAAGCCAACTACCACAAGTGATTTCACACTTCTTTCAGTTCTAGTCAGATCTGCATGCAAATTTGACACTGTTTGTAATCAGATACATAACACACTTTGGAGAACTTTAAGATCCCAAATCAACAGATAAGATTCAGCTAATCACACATTACTTCTTCTGTAAAAGACAGAAATAAAGGTGGTTTAGTCTGGTCTCCTTAACACACAAGGCTTATATAATTATGTCAACTGATTGTTTTCTCACCTCTCCCATCCACATTGCCCCCACTAACTTTGGAACCTATTGGCCAATTTCAACTACATTTTAGAAGACTGAGGTCTCAAAGGATTTCTGTGAGCCTTTTAAGAGTCGGTGGATAGGCAAAGGAGAGAAATACAACACCCCCTTCGAAGAGCGAAGCTATGGTGTGACTTAACAGCTGGTTGGCCTGCCATCCAGTTAGTGTGCATATGAACACACACGCACACTTTTTGGAGCTAAGTCCAACACAAGAGAATTGCCACTTGCTCACTGGAGTTCAGGGGGCAGTGGTGGAAGATGACAAGTGCAAAGTGAGACAACGTATATAGGAATCCATCTGAAACTCTACAAGCGGAATGGCAATGGATAATACAGTAATGGCACTGCTGTGAAGGAGAGAAGCCACAGGACATTCACAGACAAGCGAGGGTTAGGTTATCAAACTAGAGAAAATAAAACCAGCTTAGTTCTGCTGCTTGTGGAACAAGTTGCTAAATTTAAATGCTCAGATACAATTCAGTAACACTGACGAAGTAGTCTGAATTCTGGTAAGTTTTAAGCCACTGCACATAAGGAAGCTCAGCAGAGTGAACTGGAGCAGGCATTAGCATTTTGCAACATGTGGCGAGGTTTTCAAGAAAGTAAAAACCTACCTAAACTTTATGATTATAAACAGCTTTAACAACTTAAAAGAGGTCACCACCTATTTAATTGTCTTAGTCCTGCTAGTCTGAAAAAAGACATTCATCCAGTGCTCCAACCATCATCTTTTAAAAATTACTGCACTATCAGCTAACACTTTTGCCTACCACTACCCTTGCCCCATCTCTCATGGAACATCAAGTGGTAAAGGGAAGCAGGAATAGGGTTTGCCATGCAGGTCAAAAGATCCTCACAGCACAGAAGACAAATGGTAGGCTGGTTCCAGAGCTCCAAACTCTTTACTAAAAGGCAAGTAACAAGTCATGAAATAAAGCATCCTTAACAGATCCTCCAAGAGACAGGAATGCAGAAAACTTCATTTATTCTCATTCTTCACAGAGCCACTGAAATGTCAATCAATTGTATGCTCTTTGATTCATAGAAATCTAACTCTGTTCCACTGTGCATATGCATTATGATTTCCATCTAATTAGGTGATTATACATCTTTTTTTCCCCACAGGACCTTTGTGTTCCAGGAGAGGGGGAAATCGTGCTGAACAGTAAGATCTGGTCTGGATTCAGATACTTCTGGAAAGAGTTTACAGGGCTTCCAACTTCTGGCCACAGGTCGAGATGCCCCTGAATTTGGTACAGTGGATATGAGATACCTATTTGATATACCTTCAGATGCCTGTTCAGCAGAGAGACCAGGCTGCAGAGACACAACACATGAGTAGGGTCAGCTTCAGGAGCTGGATGCAGAAGCTCACCAGTAACGGGAAGAGGCAGGATCCAGAACGAAGGCAACAAAAAAGGCTCTCAGCAGTCTGACAGTGACAGAGCCTTTGTTCCAGCATTCATTTGGCATTTCACCTGGTATTCTCAGGACTGTGAGGAGTTTTGCTTCTGAAATCTTTCATAGTTAAAATAATATAAAATGACCCATGTTAGACATTTTGCCTCTGAGCGTACAAGCTGAATGGTGTTTATCCAGTGAGCTGCCATTTAACACTCAGGCTCGCCTACTCTAAGCTTCTGAACTGATAAATTAAAAGACTCTGAACATGCAGTCATTCACAATGTTTTCTTTCCTTAGTTTCCTCCCTCATTAATACCAAGCAGCAAATCCAGAGACCATTGAGAATAAAGAACAAGCAAATTAAGAAAAAATTTCAGTACTTCTAGAGGATTTGGACATGGTGCTGAGAGATGTTTGCAAGAAAAATATCTGATCATACAAGCGTATCATCACAGCAGTGATATTTTCTTAGGAAAAGGGATTTTGCCTAGATCAGCTAAAAAATTCTCTATCTCCATATTCTGCTAAAGACATCCACAACACCTCAGAGCTCTGTAGTGAGTACTACCCACACAGGTGTAAGTTTCTGGGACAATGTTAGGTTGATCTTTAGAAAAATCACTAGAAACACAATAATTACATACAGAAGCAGAAGCTGGAAGAATAGTTAAAAGCTGAAAGATTTACTAAACTCCTCCTATGTGAGTTTTTGCAGAGTTTAAGATCCAAGCAAATGCATAAAATGCATGCCACCAAGAGACTCCTTTGAAAAACACATGCAGCAGCACTTGAAAAGCTGGAAATTTAAATCTTCATTGTAACCATTTTACCTGAAACACCTAGAGACAAAAGTGAATAAACAGCTCCCACCTTCAAGTTGTTGAGTTTATACATTGCATTACAGTCTGCAAAATTTTTTTTACAGACACATTTGTTTCAGAGAACTTTACTCCCAATGTTATAATTTCAAAGTAGTAATTAGAAGCCAAATAATGTCCGCATTGAGAGGTTGCCAGCAATAGCTAAGTTATTGAGTCACTGACTTGAACACACTCCTGTGCCCTCTTTTTTTATTCAATTTACTGTAAGCAAACTCAAAACTACTAAGATTTCTTTCACTAGTCCAACAAGAAAAGAATGGGCTATCTTTGGCATTCTAATTGAAATGCGTTGTTTCTTCTCTTCATTAAACACTTTCATTTAAAAAGAGCCTCATATTCATCTGCATCTAAAACCAAGTAAAGGCAAATACATAGATCAGAAACTAAGCACTCGAGCCAGAGAAAGAAACAAACACACCTGAAGACTCCAGAAGCATTCTTAACTAAGTTATAATGCAAGAATCCGAACAGAATTTTTCTGTTTCTGCTTTCGCTTTGCTCCAAGTAATGACATACAGCTGTATTTATGCTGCTGAATATTTACGTAAAATGTGCCTGCAACCCATGTAAGATAAGCAATGCATCTTGCTGTTGGAACATTAACTTCTGGCTTTTCTGACCTGTGCATTCAAAATGTTCCGCCTTAATATCCCCTTCATTTCTTTGCCGTGAATGCTTGCACACACAGTGCACAGACCTGTTTCATGTTCGCAATGCTAGAATTCCTAGCTGCACTTTGATCATGGCCCAGTGAGTGGTAATTTTCTACCTTGAGCATGTCATTCTAATAAAATGAACAAACTCTTCCCAGTCTCGGAGATTTAAACACAAAAAATCCACAGTTGCCAAAGTTATCTGCTTCTTATCAAGATCCATGTTTGGCACCAGATGCATTTGATTCATTCATCATTGTCAGTGCACTTGCACACTAATTATTTCAAATTGTTTCCTCAGGCAGAGGTCTAGGACAAATGCAAGCAAGCCAAAAATAGCAGTTTTGAATAATTATGCATAATTTACCTCAAGACCTGGGCCAGTCTATCATTAAAACTTTTTTGCCACCTGTGATCCAGGCTAATTGTGGACCTGAAATTAGTTCAAGATTACTTTCTTTTTTTTTTTAAATACAATGCCAACATTTAACCTTTCTATTACTAGCTTTAAACATTTCCAATAACATGCCAACAAGGTTCCTCCTTTTCCTTTTTTAAACAATGCCTTTGTATTTCACAGCCCAGCAATAAGTTTACAAACAGGGAAAACTTCGGAGACACGGTCAGCACGTGCAACCTAACTGTAAGACTGTGGAACAAGGTTCTTAGAAAAGCACAATTCCTCTTCTCAACCTCAAAGTAACTTCTGATTCTCCAAAACTAAAGCTGCTTTGGTCCCTAGAACGTTCCCTATTACAGTTCTAACTCCTTATGGAGAAAAGAACTTTCATAACACTGACATTTTTAACAACAACAACAAAAAATTACGAAACACTCACTTCTGAAGCGTCTCCTTTAATTTTACAGGTAGCAAATTTGTTAATTTCAAATGGATCCAAAGATGCGAGTAATGCAGCTGTAGTATATTTCACAGAACTAGAGCTTTATTCCATTCACTGTAATGAAAGTACCTTCTATGTAATGTTAAGCTGCTTTCACTATTAAAATCACAGGTTTAAAATAAGAACAGCTGAAGGAAAGAAAACCGACACTGAAGATTTTCAGAAGAAAAATGTATCATTAAAAAAAAACTAAGTGTATGTACCAATGATAATTCCTAAACACTACTCCAGTTTGGGAACATGCTACAGATGTTTTACTTTTAGAGAAAACAGAAAGTATGTAACAGTAGCCAGAGCTACGAATGTACAAATTACAAGCATTGCTTACTCAGGGAAAACCATCTTTGAATTCCTCCATTCAGGTATGAATACACAAACATCATACCTCTCAGGGATGATAGATACTCCACTGTTCAGTAAACAGTGTAAGTCATGCAGGAAACAGTCCAGCTAAGTTCTGGAGTCATTTAAGCTAAGGATATGTTTATGTACTTTCCTGATTAAAGAAAACAACAACAACAACAACGAAAACCAAAACAAAACAAAGACTTTTTTTAAAAAAACAATAATCTTACATTCAGTAACAAAACTAAGAGATTATTAAAAAGGAAACACAGACAGGAAAACATGAATGCAAGCTGTCCTCTGGGTAGCTACTTAAAACATTAATTACAACTAGCTGTTATATTAAAATCAGATATTGCTAAGATCTTAAAGGATGACATTTACATGCCCTGATTAGTTCTAAAGCTGACACAATCCTGCATCATCAACAGACTTGACAGGAGAGAAAGCAGGCGATAAGTTGGTGCTTACTAAACTTCTCAAACAGGAGAAGAAAAAACAGAGCTTGCAGTGCAGTTCTTTGGAGTATCAGGTGCTTTGGCATCTCCACCTGAGTTAGAAAGATAGCTTCATTGGACGTCTTTGCACCACATTATTTTGTACTAAGGTTTCAAAAATGCATGGAATAAACTGCATATTTCTAACCCTTAGATAAAGTAAACTGAAAAAGGGTGGGAAAGCTGAAGAATGAATACAGAAAAGGGAAGAATGTAAATTCACTTCCTCTATAGGGTGGCTGCCATGTCATTAAAGTCTCTTGTGTATGTACTTGATACCAACTTGTTTGACATTGCAGGTACAAAAATCATCATTATAAAAAATATTTCATATCAGAAAATCATGTACAGGAAGCTTCATTTACATGTCTTGCCATCTTGCCCATGCCATGGCCCAATTCCTAGGAACACTGGCAATCTTACATAACAAATTTCCTGCTGCTGAGAGAGATGACGCTAATGTCTGATCTCAATTCTGTGTCAAATATAGTTGTGGCTGGCTTACTGTTACTGATCTTATACTATTGAAGTTTGTTACTTACCAATCTACTTGTGTTTGTTATAAAAAGTTAGAAAGTGCTTTACAATGCCTAAAATAGGTATCTTCAGGTCCTTCAGGACTGAATAAATGCAGTTACAGTGGACTAAGTTTTGGGATTCAATCCTTTTACAACTTTTACCTTCCATAAGAAGAAAACAAAGGTATAAACTCATCTTTCAGCTATTTTCTATACATCACACACACACTTCCAATGAGAGGAATAATCTGCTGAGCACTCCTCAAAGCAGATTTATTTTTATTATGAACAACTTGAAAGCTTTGTTATGAGCAAAGTTTTGACAATGACTAGAACCATTAGGTAGGATAAATACCAGTAATCACAATTTTTCTTTCCTGCCACCATACATGAAATTTACAACTGATACATACACACAGAAAGTAGTGTCTAAGTTATACACACAACATAAGAATTAATTTTTAAAAGTAATGGAATGTAATTCAGAAACATCTGCATGCTAATCACTCAATCAATACAAAAAAATGGAAGGTGCTTATAAGGAACTAATTTTATTTACTCTTTGTCACATTCTGATTTTAAAACGGCAAAAAACAAATGAAGAAATAAAATTTCCATAAAATGAAAGAATTACAAGTTCAATTGGATAACAAGGAGCATTTATGTTGAAATCAGTTATTTAAATCTTAATCTGCCCTAATCTGCTTTTCTATAGGAAATCACATTTTTTAAATCACAGGGTTAAGATCATAGTGCATATTACTTTAAAATGCTTATGAAAAACATTTATGAAAGTTCCTGTTCTCTAATTCAAGTATGCTGGAGACAGAGAAAACCAAGTTGTCAAAGCACAAATCTAGCGGGGTTTTTATGTACCCTGTACAAGGTGAATTTCCTTTGACTATATCAAAATACGAAACAGTGCAATTCCATTCAAGTGATAGTGCTTAGCAT
>NW_010183486.1:81871-94213 GCF_000695765.1 Mesitornis unicolor
TACTGTACAAATCAAAGTTTTTTTCCTCTTTTACTATTTCCATATTTCTGATTTACCACAGTTCAGTATAACTTCAGCTTTGTGTACAAACTGGACACAAGCAATTAATAAAACACTAATAAACTACTATTGTCAAAAGAGAACTATTACTTTTCAAATACTTTATATGATTAATTCAAGCAGTCCCTTTGCAACCACTTTTAATTCACACATTCCCATTCTCATAGCCATTTTACCTTCTCTTAATTGCTGATAATCACTTACTATGGGTGAAAAGTTTTTTAAATTCCTTCAAATGATATCTATGCTTCTATCAGTTCAAAACTAGGAGACTGACCAGTGAGTTTGCTTTTTACTATTAGCAGCAAAAAGGAACAATGACAGAGAACCCAAAGGAAAAAATATACAGAAGTGGAAACTGGGTAGACTGATGCAAGAAATTAGAGAGTTAGAGAGCTATGTATTTTTGCTGAACAGAGAAAAACCACAGTGATCACATAATAGCTATTTAAAGAGCAAAGAAATACAAAAGGACTTATTTCATATGATTCACCAGGGTAAAATTTTAAGAGTCCTCATTAAAAAAAAAAATCCCATTAAGAAATAGGAGACTGATTATCAGCAAATAATTCATAACAGCGAGAGATATAAAGCAGGCTGCAAAAAGATCTCCCAGAGGAACCCCATTAGCTGGAATTTAAAATTTAGGCTGAATAACATATAAGAACATGTACTTCAGGGATCCAACCTGCTCATCTAGGAGATGGAAAGATACCCTTTCAAGTGTTTTACTTTCCCAGTTGAGCCGGATTTATTTTGCTTTTTTGTGCAGTATCTGGTTAGAAGGTCTGAAATGAAAAAAGTACTAAGAAAAAGCCAAGCACTAAGATCTCCTGCATTCCTTCAAAGAACAGAGAATAGCCCGAGTAAGGTTTTGACAAATTTATTATTACTCCAGCATATTTACATATTGATTACTGAATAGAACAAGTAAGAACAACATGATCTTTTTTTCCTGCAGCTACATGCTACAAAATCCTGTCCCAACGAAAAAGCTAGAAGACGGTCTAATACTATAAAAAGCACCTCCTGGCCACAATTCATAGAGGTCTATTAGCTTCTCTCCAACAAATCCAATGCAGTAAGATTTAGATAGTTAAGGCAAACTATTGACAACATAAAATACTAATAAAATTTCCACTAATCTTACAGATATTGCTGCAGTAGCTCTGTGACTAATAAAGTGGAACTATTAGTGAACAGTCCTTAGGGGAATGATTTTGACATCTGTTTGCATTCTCTCCTCCTGGGGTGGGGGGGTCTACAAGGCTAGAGTATCCAGTTATGGCCTCAGTTATTTTAACTCTTCTGTACCTACAGCTTTCTTTTATGTATTTTATGTACTGCGTAACAGAAGAGAGATGCAACAGTAAGTTGAAGACACATTCTATACAGTTACTTTCTACAGCAGTGTTGAAATACAACTTGAATTATTAGCTGCTCTGTTATGCATGTCAGGAACAGAGAGGTGGAATCCCTCGCTGTTGATCCAAGAACACACACTCTAACCTACAAGGTCTCACACCACTCCTGCAGTAGCACATTGGGCAAAAACTCTGTAGTAAGGCAGAGCATTTCCTAGTCTTCTGTACTTACCAAGCACATTTCTCATAGTTAGAAAACCCTGAAAACTCCAAGCCCTAAGGAGGGGGCAGGGGGGAAGTAATGAGCCTTTGTACTAGTTTCTAAAAAAGTTCCTCTGTTTCTTACTCACCTGTTCCTTTGCAATCTGAAGTTGTTTCTTATAGTCCTCTCAGTACTCATTTTTAGTACTAGAGTTACCTACAGATAGTTTATCCCTGTTTTATTACATCGAGATATTGTTTAGAAACTCACCATAAAACAAATTACTACAATAAATTATACTATGAACTCCACTAAAACATGTCACCTTAAATAAATTTATCTCAGTAAATTTAACTGAAATAAACACATTTGTTTTTTCAACTAGGGTGGCACTGATACCGCTAGACTATTTTTTCCCCAGATGCCTCAATTTTTTCTCCAGACAATGCTGCTCTCAAGAGGAATTATTTCATGTCTCTTCAATGATTTGTCATAAAACATCTGCTTTGAGTGAACCAATATTTATAGAAGAAAGATAAAATGCTGCTCATTGCATTTGCACAAGCAGGCTAAAAACAACAGGACAATGAAGTATCAGGTATTTATGGCAAACTCTGGAACAAATTCAGAGATGCTGTGAACTATGCTGTCAGTTACACATAGTGAAATACGTATAACTTAGGGTGAAAAGGACTGGCTGAAGTTAAGAAGGAAAAAGACAGACTACCTCCCCAAAAAATGAACTGGAGAGATGTTTTATTTCATGATCACACCACAGCCTGCAAGTCAGTTTTCTGGGAAAGCCTAGAAAACTCTGTGCTTCAACTCCGCATTGCACTGCTGCCTGTATTTCCCACAGCCACAGACACAAAGGTACCTACAGGCTGCCTTTGGAGAGGACTAAGAAGGTTTATTCCAGCATTCGAGACCACTTACAGTAAAGTTCAGAGAGCAGGAGGACACTGGAGAAAGTGACAAAGCCCCATCTATCACTCAAATCCAAAATTTGCCAGTGTTTGACCTTCAATTGTTTTGAGTTTTTTCTTTTTTATCTGCAAGCTAATTGTCCATTTTCATTTTTTCACATCCATGCTGCAGTTCCCGAGTACAATAAATCTCTTTTTTTCGGCTATATATCTTTTAATATCCTGTGCTCTCCTATCACACTGCAGTCCTCCCCTGTAATATACTGTCCATAAATTCTTCAAATTATATAAGCAGCTATGGATGTGATTGAAATACAGTGTTAACTATTTTGCTTCTATAAAAATATTCTTTGGAGGTTCACATTCGTTCTTTACATTTAAGTAACATCTGGGTCATGCAAATTTAAAAATGACAAGAAAATTATTTTAGTCCCAAACTCCAGGTCATAAAAGACACAATACCAAAGATGATTCCTTTTCTGGTTTCCTCTGATTTATGTTACACAGTTACTTGACTATGAAAGGAGATGCATAAGCTTTTTAAGTGAAATACATATAATTAAAATGCTAAAACTAAAAAAATGTGTCATTGTGACAGCCGATAAATATATCGGCCATAAACATATCATGTGCATGGCATACAGATCACATCCTACAAATGAAAACTAAAATTAAATACGGTTTACTTGAGGAAGCCAAAGTGTTATATACTATTGTTTTCAAATTGACAGTAACCCTCAATTCTCCATGATAAAATGCAGTTCTTTCTAAAGTGAACCCACTCACCCACTGAAATGTATAATTTTAGCTACTTTTTTCAGCATTTTGCGGGGATAATTCCACCCAACTCGAATAGGTGTAATTGCCAAACTGAAACTCTGCCTTGGGTCAATTCCAGTTAAGCTTATAGCTACTGAAGCAGTGCGATGTCTTTTGAATTTTGCAACTTATTTTTCATGCCCCCAGCTTCCAGCATTCCACCCTGTGCAAAACCCCATGGTACATTCTGTATAATGTAGACAAACAATTACAATTTGTCACAGAAGCTCAAAGATGTGGATTTTGCTGCAAGTTACACTTTTGACAGACATTTGCAGTAGCCTAGAGACACAGCTCGCATAAGAGGTTTCTGCAACTGTAGGTCCAATACCCTACTAAACTGAGTCAATCATCCACATGAAGCACTCTTGAACAGCGGTTTACTAGTTTATTTTGAAAAACAAAAATGCCTATGTGAAGCTCCTTACTGGTATCCAATCTTAGTTTGTATCTGGTATCTAATCTAGTTACAAAGACCACCACAATAAAACATTATCTTGTAGTTTAGAATATGTCAAATTCTAAACTAAAAAATTATTCTAAAAGAATAAAGAACTTCTGCTTAAAATGACATTACAGAAAATCTGAAAATTAAGTCCAGGGAGTAAATCAAGAAATTAAACTAGTTATTGGTCTCCAAATACCAAGACTTATCATATTTTACAAAAGTGCTTAATGATACAATAAAAAAAAAACACCTCTAGTTTATGAGCTCAGATGAAAACTCCAGTAATTTTACTTCTTGTACCATTTGTTTAACTTTAACTCTTATTTTATATTGCAGCAATTGGCACAAATCACCATCAGAAAACAGAAAACTACTTTCTCATTTAAAAATCACCTTTGTATTCACCTTCTCATACCCGTCAAAAAACTTGGTTTTACGTGATTTATTTTTTTTTTTGCCAGTCCCTGGCTTGCATTTTGTCTTTTTGTTCTGTTTGGTTTTGGTTTTGTTTGTTTGTTTGTTGTTGGTTTGTTCTTTCCTCCAAACAAAACATGTTGGTGAGACACATAGCAACAATGCAATGAACAACTTTTCTCTTGTTATTTATCACTAAGCAACACTGACTACTAATTTCATTTCAGGAAATAGCAATACTTCATGTTAACAAACTATGTGCTTATGTGTAAAAAAAAAAAAAAAAAAAGGGCGGCGGGGAATGGAGGGGGGAAACAGTTCTTAAAACTAAGAATAATCAAACCTGTAAAATTAGCCTGACATAAATAAGTATCATAACAGCAGCAAAATTCCATTAAGTTAGGATTCTAGATGTTATTATAGTTTCAGCCACTTAGATTTACTGATAGTCTGAGAAGAAAATGTAATTTCATTAACAATACCCTGAAATGAGCATTCATTCTGGTTATACAGTGATATAACCACTGCATATGAGTTGTTCCTCTGAAATCAGCACACTAATGCTGCAGTAAATGGTAGTAAAATTGAGATCAAATATGCACTCGAAGAACTTCCTATTAATATTTAAATCAACAAAGAAGAAGAAAAAAGTCACTAAAGCGCGCACACACATTCAAAACTCTTCAGACCCTATCATTACAGCTGCTATTGACATTATGCTGCAGCCCTGGAAAAGCTCATTGCAAATTACCTGTCAGTCACAGGAACACTTTCTGTTCTCATGACTCTCATATCATAAATGGATTTACTTTCACACCACTGCAAGATTCAATGCTTTGAGCTCACAGAATGGTCAGTGAAAAAAGTTCCAAATAACAACCTTTAGTAAGATCAGAACCTAAATAAGAACCATTCTGTAGTATATTGAATCAGTTCAGATTAGAGCTGTTAAGTCAATGTCACATGTATGTCACAAGAAGTTACCAGTGTACAACAGTAACAGTTTCTTCTTTTCCCTCAAGGAATACTGGAATGTATTACTACATCTTACTACTAGAAATTAGGATTTGACCAGGCTTGTGATAAGGAACATCCCTCACTGTCTGTTAAAACTAATTTGCCACAATCAGAAACACTATGAATCTAAGCTTAACAAAACTGATTTTTTATTTCACATTGCATACCACATTGGTACTCCTCACCTGAAACTGTTATGTAGTCTGAAATGCCCATTGCTTCTAGAAAGGAAGTCCAATCATTAAAGGATTTTGTACAATATGTGACTACTTTCTTTTACACTTCTGATGGAAAAAATACAATAGTATCTATTTCTCTATGAAAGTGATACTTAAGAGATACTTATATGGCTACTCCAGCAGCCAACCCTTAAAGCAGATCTGAATGGATCAGAGGAACACGCAAAAGTTCTGAATAGTATCTGCAACAGCACTCCTATGCCTACAAGCACCAAAGAGCCAGAGGTAATATCATAAAATCTGACATTAAACTGAACACTGCATTCATGTCTAAATGCTGTCTATATGGCAACTTGAATTCCAAAGTTTCTAAAATAAATCACATTTATGTGGCTTGATGACTTTTCAAAGCTATCTGAAACTATTCGGAGCTGTGGAATGAAGGCAATAGACCAAACAGAGACAAACTGAAGAATATAGAGCAATTTAAACTGGTTCAAGGTAAAAGGTGGAGAAATTTACTACCTAGACTTTAACTCCACATACATGGTGAGACTTTTATACATATACTCGCCCAATAAGTCTTGTTTTGTTACTCAAACTTCAGAAGCAAGGCATTTAATGAAGACTTAACTTCTCAAATGTAAATCTGGAGGAAAGTGGTCCAGGTCAAATCATCTTATGCCAGTGAAACCAAACAAGTTGTTCAAAATCATAAGGAGAGGAAGATCAGAATGCTCACTTCTCTCTTCATATTAAGAAATTTAAAAGTAGGAAGTAGAGCAATGAAGAATAACCTTTATTTAAGAGCAATAAGAAAGCAGTGAAACTCTGGAAGACAGATATCACATAGCACATTGTCAATACACTGCAGTACAAGATCAATGACTATCAAGTTAATTTCACATTTATTCTTGTACCATAAATCATAAAGAACTTAATTAACAATACAATGATCCAGGCTATAGCCTTCATTTGAATGAAACTGAATTATTTTAATACTTAATGCTTTCTTTTTGGAGGGTTTTGGGGGTTGTTTTTAATTTCCTTATTTCCAGTAAGATAAAAATTTGATTTCCAAGACTTGGCAGTGTTTCCCCCAGTTCACATTCATTGTAACTGGCTACTCTGATATACCCCCTCCCTGCTTAGCATTGGAGGTTCTACTGTAACAAAAATTAGTTTATGAAAAAGTATGCGTACTTCATGTGGTTTTAGAAGATTATTTTAAAACTAGTTTGGATATACATAAAAAAAACCACGGACATGTCTGCATGATAAAAAACACAAAATTCAGGAGAGTATAATTATAAAACTCCTTATTTCTGTGCTTAGTGCCATATAATTCAGATAATTGACTTCATAATTTTTAATGGAATGCCATAAACTATAACTATGCTCCCAGAGTTGCAGGAGTGGAATGTTATTGCTGTTTTTAAATACTGGTAAGAGCTCATTTTCCAGTGGGAAAGTCCCAGTAGGAAAGTAGAGCTAACATGTTGGCATTGACACCAAGCACCAAAAGGTCAGTTGATCAGCAGAAAATATTTCATAACACCGACTTTCTGTCATGAAAATTATTTAAATAATCTATTTCCCTGTTATTGATTTCATCAAATAACTGAAACCAGTAGTATGGTCTCCCTAAAGCTTACCTGTATTTCCAGAGCTGAATATTAGAATGCTGTATCGTACAGCTGCCCTTTACCAACTGCTAGATGTCAGGACTTCTTGTACCGGCTGCCAGTCATCAGAATCAGCAACTTGAAGAATAGCTTTCCATTTCACACTTATACAACTATAAGACAATGACTGCATCTTCAGACACAGACCACTTACTTTCAAAACACAAATAAGAAAAAAAAAAACAACCTGTTCTCAAAAGGAATTCACAAATTCTGAAAGTGCTCGCACCTGAGATTCCCATTGAATGGTAACTGTGTAATCTGTTGATGCTCCCATCCTCTCAATACAGAACAACATCTTATACCACAGCTGAGAGAGATCTTTCACCAGCTTAGCACAACAGAACCCAACACAGAAGGAACTAAATAACAACACATATGAACAAACTAAATAACAACACATATGAACAAACTCCTCTTCCTTAAAATTGGTCTCAAATGCTTGAATCCAAAGTCCTATTGTGCTAAACTATATTCATTAAAAAAAATAAAAATCAAGAGTCCCTTGCAGATCAACATGCTGATTGCTTCAGAAATTAAAGAGCAGAAACTTCATGTCCATTTCCATTCTTGGCAACTAGGTACGAGAAGCAGAAAGAGGGGAAGGCAAGAGAGAACTTAAATCACTATGATGCAATCAATTCATTCAGGTTGAGAGCCTAATACTTTTAAAGAAGGTGTAAGCCATTCTTGTGTGTGTATATGTATCACAGATCACAGAATCACAGAAGGTTAGGAGTTGGAAAGGACCTCGAAAGATCACCCAGTCCAACCCCCCTGCCAGAGCAGGATCACCTAGACCAGGTCGCACAGGGACGCATCCAGGCGGGTTTTGAATGTCTTCAGAGAAGGAGACTCCACAACCTCTCTGGGCAGCCTGGTCCAATGCTCTGTCACCCTCACAGTGAAAAAGTTTTTCCTTATGTTCACATGGAACCTCCTATGCTCCAGCTTGCTCCCATTGCCCCTTGTCCTGTCATTGGCTGTCACTGAGAAGAGCCTGGCTCCTTCCTCCTGACACTAACCCTTTACAAATTTATAAACATCAACAAGGTCACCCCTCAGTCTCCTCTTCTCCAAGCTTAAGAGACCCAGCTCCCTCAGCCACTCGTCAGAAGGGAGATGCTCCACTCCCTAAGTCATCTTTGTGACTCTGCGCTGGACTCTTTCAAGCAATTCCCTGTCCTTCTTGAACTGAGAGGCCCAGAACTGGACACAATATTCCAAATGCGGTCTCACCAGGGCAGAGTAGAGGGGAAGGAGAACCTCTCTTGACCTACTCACCACAGCCCTTCTGATACACCCCAGATGCCATTGGCCTTCTTGGCCACAAGGGCACATTGCTGGCCCATGGTCATCCTGCTGTCCACCAACACCCCCAGGTCCTTTTCTGCTGTGCTGCTCCCCAACAGGTCAGTTCCCAACCTATGCTGGTACATGGGCTTGTTCTTCCCCAAATGCAAGACTCCACACTTGCCCTTGCTGAATCTCATTCAATTTTCCCTGCTCAACTTTTAATACAACTTCCAAGTAAAACAGATATCCAATAAAGTAAAAATCTGCAGAGAAGGAACTCCCACAGCACACAAAGATCAGTGCCACTCTTGTAAATTCCCTAGAAAAGGGAGCCCACACATCATTACACTGCACATAGACTTTCCCTGCATACGTGGTTCTCATTCTCCCCCTTCTTGCTTCCTGCATAAACACGGAGCCCTTCACCTTTGCTCCCAGCATCCTTTCCTATCTGTAGTATACGCCACATTGATAGAGCAAGAATATTTCTCCTAATTTGCTGCTGGAAGCCTTTACATGACAAAACATGCAAGCTGACTCAAAAACAACATGTCTATGTAAGTTTGAAGCCCTAATAATGAAAGCGAAACATGTGGGAAGATAAATGGACAGATGAGAAAATACTTGCAACCAGAAGAACACAAGTTGACATTTAAAGATTTAAGCGTGAGAACTAGACTCTAAGACTCTAACTAGACCCTATTTACTAAGTTCTGTGACCTCAATTCATCTTGATAGCATTAGAATTCATGAACACCCCTAAAGGGAGATGCTGTTACTTTTGACAGACAAAATATGTTATCCATGTGGAAAAGGCAGATGTGATATCTTCTACATTAACAAAATGTTTTCTATTTCTTCCCTGCATCCACAGAAAAGTCTTCTCATACCTAAAACAAAAATTAAATTTAAAAGCTGTTTAAAAAAACCCAAAATAGTATTTTTCCATAGCAAACTGGACTCAGTCAATTCCTGCATGGATGGATAGAAGTAATAGGTGCTGTACTGCACGTACAACTTTGGTGTCATGTTCTTACATCAGTCACTTTACAACTATGACCATATCATCTTTTTGCTACAGTCAGAGTCAATTCCAGGAAAAATTTAATTTTCACAAAGTATACATGACACTTAATTAACTACTTTCTTTTAGGGTTTTCCCTTCAGCATTCCAGAAACAATCTGTCTGTGAAACTATGGCTGAAAGCACCTGAGAATTAATTCATTGAACAAACTCATTACAAACCAAAACTGTCAAGACTTATGCAGCTCACAGATAACAAGTATGTACTGTAAGGCTATGAAAGAGGTATGTGTGTGTTTTTACACAGAAAGGGCTGCAAAGCAGTATTAAATGTATGGAACTTTGCATAGTCATCTGTCTGTCAACTATATCAGGCAAAAGCGTCGGTGTGTGCATGGCTATAAAGCTACCTGCATTTGTGTGACCTTCATAGACAAAAAGATCACAGAGAGCTTCTACTATGTTCAGAAAAGTGTAGGAAAAGAATTATCAGAATTTTGCTTTATATTGTAATACTTTTGACCAGGATTTTGTATTCATTAAGATATCCGCTGAACCTTGGAAAGAATTTTTTTTCTTTTAAACAGAGAATTCCCAGCAGCAAGAACTGTGTTTTGGAATGGCCCAGAGGTCTCATAGTTGTTGGGTTTTTAATTACTCTCTTCACTGAACAACACAGAAACAACAGACTTGAAGATACAGAGCAATGGCAACTGGTTTAAATCCACCGTTAAACTTTTAAAAACACTGTGTCTTCATGTTAAACAGAGGTGATGGTAAATTTTTGTTTCATCAACTAAATAAAACTTTACCTGGATGACACAATGGCAGTTACAATTTGGGGCAGGCATTACAACAGAATCCAGTAACTGCTGCCTGCCCAGGTCTCTCATCCCTGCCCTTGACCACATCATTCTCATCCCACAGCTACTTTACATGACCAGTAAAAAGGATTTTGCAACCAGCCAGAGTAACACCCTAATGATACCACACAAAACTGCTGACAGCTTCTGACAGAATTACAGAGGGCTACTATGGAAGGAGTCACTGCTCTGAGAGCTGCCCATTGCTCACCTTCACCTCTCAGGATCTCCAAGAGCACAGACAGTCCCCTTTGGAGAGAAAGGACCATGCTGCCGTACAGACTGCTTGCCATGAAGCAAACATGGACTCTCTTCCAAAGACAGTTTAACAAACAGCAGAAAAAAAACCCACTTAATTTGTAAGCCATATGGCTTGCTCTCTCAATTCACTGTTTACTTATACATAGCTATACATTTTAAAGTAAAATTGCAACCTTTTTTTTTTTTTTTCTCTCTTTCTTCCCTCTCTTTAGCTGCTCTTCTTAGCTTCAACTCCTTCTACGCAACATTTGCTGTGGACATCTATTCCATTGTCATCTACTGTTTTCCCCCATATCCTTGCTCCTTTCACTGCACAAAATGCCATGTGTCACCAAAAAAGCTAACACTAAACCATTCACACTGACAGTTAGCCCAGTACGATCTTCCTTGAATTATTCTTGGTTTACACATTTTTAGAGATTTGTCGACATTGAAACAATTATTTAATCTAATTTTGGTTTTATGCAAGTTCCATGTTAATTAAATTATTTCAAGTTATTTCTAAGATTCTTTACTTTTATTGGCCCATTCTCTCTCAGATAACACCATATGTCTTTATTATTTATTTTGACCTTTTGACACTCTTGCTTTATTGTCATTTTAATATTGTCATTAACCATTCCCTAACCTTTACAGTTGTCCAGTGTACTATATACATTGCTCACTTCACCCATCAGTGACAACTTAGTGCATTTCCTGACAACAAAGGCAGTTATAGTCATTTTGAACCAATGATTTCTCTTCAGACACTTATCTTACCTCTGCCCTTTCCAGCCATTACTTTATTCCACTGAATGTCTGGCACAAAATGTGGTGCCAAAATATAACAGTTTATATTCATTTCATTTCATCATATTTACAAAATACTACTCACATTTAGGATAACAGAGGTGGGAAAAAACAAACAACAAAATCAAACAAACCAAAACCTACATCATCTAGTCTCTGTTATGTTCAGTGCAGCAGGAACATTACTTGCATGAAGCTGTATTTTACTTTTAGTTACAATGTAAAACCAACACAATTCCTATGTCTAAAAAGGGGTTTGCAGGTAGATTAACAACAACTTTAATACACTTTAACACACCCTAGAGCTCTGTCCATTCTTCACTTTGCCCAATGTGACAGACTTGCTAGGATAAAAGTGATTCTGTCTCCTAAGAACTAATCTCAAGAAATTTATCGGGGTAACTTCTAGATATCATTCTCATTATTCCTCTTGTGTTTTTCTACATAAACCTTTTCAACTACTCCACATTGTTAAAAGCATTCAGATGGGAAGTAACTATGTCAGCGATGGTAATGGTTCTGATGCTCCTTTGCTAGGAAGGAGAGACCTCCATCTTGTCATCTCACATACCTGAGGTGTCAGAGCGAAAGCTCTGAATAGTATCTACAACCTATGTGTAGTACCTCCACACTGTTCTCATCCTACTGGGGCTTCAGGAGACTCCAGGCCTGACACTCAACTATATTCAGCAAACTTCCAATTGGTAGAATCTCACTGTATGTAACAAGAGGAAACAACTGGACCAAAGAATTCACTGGCAAGAAACACAGACAGGAAGTTTGGGCTGTTCTTCCTGCAATGGTGGAAGAGGCGAATTCAGCAGTAAAAAGATAAGCTGAATGGAATGCTATCACTCCCAGTTTTGTTTTCCTCTTCCCCTCCCCCCTTTTCTTTTGTTTGAAAACATTTTTATTAAAAAAAAGGAACAGAAATTACAAGCAGACTGTTTCTTGTCTGTTTCCTAGGTCTCTCCCAAAGGAGTACCCCCTGCTGA